>NW_028261390.1:32680762-32870762 GCF_051295495.1 Thamnophis sirtalis | reverse complement strand
TATTGTATATCAGGGGACTGTGTTGCATTTAAGGCATGCCTTTGAGCTAAAAATATGGATTATGAAAATTCAGTCTCACATATTAAAAATGGATGAAAGGAAATGTGCAAAATTCATTTCAAATATCAAAATAAAGGAATGTAAAAATATTTCCCATTAGCTTTCCTATAAATTATTGATCACTGGAAGTGACAGGGAAGTCAAGAGACATGCAATTTCATATAATCTCTGCAGGCAGTTTTTTATTTCAGGTTCAGGGGAATTTTAGAAAAAAATATTTTGTCATTTTCTATAAAGAATAGAGAAGTAGAATGAAAAAGGTAGATTTAAAAACTCAATGAATAAAGACAGATTTTTAATGTGATAATAACTAAAATTATGGAAGTAAAATTAATGACACAATGTAAAGCAAGACTATTTAGAAACTTATGATATCTAGAAGCTTATAGCTTTCCTTTCTATATTTAATAAGAATTCAGTTCAAATTATTGCTCAAGTTACACAAACACTACACACACATATACCCACACGATCAGTGGATTGCAAACTTTCGGCATTCTGCTTTTCTTTACTATCCACAAAATGAAATTCTATATGTATATTTACTCAAAATAATAGATATAATTAGACAATTATAGTTAAAATCATAATATAATATGTCTAACATCACTTGTCCCAAATATCCACTAGTGTAGCTAAGTTTTAGAAAGCTTTTGGAAGGTCATGAAAGTGACAACTATACTTGCCTTGAGAGGTGTGCAGATATGTGGAATGGACTTGGGAGACAGGAAAAAGAGTTGTAGTCTGGACCACCAGCATGTAAAAGATATCTCAAATTAGTGGCACAGTGGTTAGAATGCAGCATTGCAGGCTAACACTGCCAAAAGCTTTGAGTTTAATTGCAATGAATCTCAAGGTAGCCTTCTATCCTTCCAAGGTAAGTAAAATAGGACAGAGATTTAGGAGGCAATATACTGACATTGTAAACCATCCAGAGAGTGCTGTAAAGCACAATGTGGCAGTGTATAAATCTATGTTCTATTGCTATTGCTATCACAAAACCTAGAAGGAGAAGAGTTTTGGGAAGCATTTCAGAAATTTTTTTCCCTATTTTTCCAAGGAGTAAAAGAGAATGGGAGAAATGAAATGTTTTGTAAGTTTTTTATTAATGTAATCTTACAGTAGAGATAGAGGAAGTATGAAACATTGTGTTTCTTGCTGAACTCCTTGAATGGATAAAAGGAAGTAAGCAGTTCTAAAGGATGAAGCTCCATAAAGAATGCCTAATTTTGGGACCCAGCCATCATACAGCTACCATAGTAGTGACATTGCATGACTGTAATAAAATATCAAGACTATTGCATTGACATAACCCGAAATGTCCAGGTAATGTCCACTTGTAAAATGAAGGTAACAAGGGCAGGAGTGAATATGAACTACCTGCATTAGATAAAGCCAAGCTGGAAAATGTTCTTCAGGGCTCAGCCACTACCTGCAGCAGCTAGGAGACCAATTAGATAGTCAGTTCATGGTTCTGCCTTCACTAGGGTATACTTCCAGAATCAGTGGACTTTACAATGAATAGGAGACTTGAGGTGCAATAAAATATGCCATTTAGGAAGAAGCAAAATAAATGCAAAATAGAGCTTTCAAGTATCAACCCTTTTTGGCAGTTTAAAAGGATACTATGATCAATACTATAAAAAAGTTATGAGATTTTTAACAATAGAAGGATGATTATGCCTTTATCATCCAAATTTAACCAAAAATCAGTCAGGGACCAGGTTTGAAAATTGACTGCTATATACTGTATATCATTCAATTCAATTTTTCAATTTTTTTACTACCGGTTCTTTGGTGGGTGTGGTGTGGCTTAGTAGGCATGGCTTGGTGCGCGTGGTGTGGCTTGGTGGGCATGGCTTGGTGAGCGTGGCAGGGGAAGGATACTGCAAAAACTCCATTCCCAGTCCACTCCAGGGGAAGGTTCTCCGAACTACTCAAAATTTCCACTACCAGTTCTCCAGAACTGATCAGAATCTGCTGAATACCACCTCTGCTGTATATGGGTAACATATATTTTCTGTAGCAGCTGACCACCCAATTTCCCACCATGATTTCCAAAGTTGGATATAGGTGAATCCTATATTATATCCAATGTAACAATATATAAATGAATCCAAGGCAAGAATGTTGAGGTGGGAATGGAACTATGCCTCAATCAAGACTAACGGAAAGAGGGAGAAGTGTGTGTGTGTGTGTGTGTGTGTGTGTGTGTATAATCAAGAATAATAATCTGCTATGTTCTTTGATCTATGTTACTCACCTTATAAACAAAAGATAGAGATTAAACAGACAGAAGTATTTTATTTTAAAAAATATGCATGCAAAATCTGTCTTCAATTATCATGGCAACTTGTGATGAAGGACAGGACATACCCTGGAAAGAACATTAGAGACTATCTTGTGAAAAATTGAGCATTCATACTATGATTGCATTTGTTTAATGGCTTTCAAAGATAAACTATGGGACAGAATATCAAAATATCTGCCGAAATCAATCCTTAAATTAAATCCTGTCAGTGAGCAGTGCAACATTTGTTTAAAGAGGAATAAATCCACATAGTTCATACATCAATTCTAACCTGGAACGTCTATAATGTAGCATATTGCTTTATGTAAACATTAGCACTATTACATTCTCACAATAAAGTGACTATTTCAAGGCTGCTGACAGTTTCAATATGTTCTCAGAATATGTTCCAGTTTCAAAGACTGTGCTTTGGCATTAAAAGCAAATAATAATAATAATAATAATAAAATGCTTAGAAACAACTGGCATTAGCAAAAATATTACATCCTTTACTGAAAAGGCAATGAAACAATGGAGAACTGAGTTGGCAGTAGGGAATGAGAGCTACGGAATGGTTAATATCAAGCGAGGAATTTTCCAGGGTGATTCACTTTCACCTCTTCTCTTCATCATCGCAATGATCCCACTATCAGTAATCTTAAAAAAAATGAAATTAGGCTACCAAACAGCCAAAAAAGCTGAAAAAATTTCGCATTTACTATATATGGATGATTTGAAACTCTATGGAAAGTCAGAAATAGAAATCCAATCATTGACAAACACAGTCCGAGTATTCAGCACCGATATTTCAATGCAGTTTGGCATGGAAAAATGCGCCACTGTATCCATAAAAAGGGGCAAAATCACTGCATCTGAGGGAATTGAAATGCCCAATGGCCAACTAATTAAATGCAAAGAAAATGAAGCCTACAAATACTTAGGCATTCTGCAGTTGGATAACATCAAGCATGGAGAAGTAAAAACTATTGTCAGGCGAGAGTACACCAACAGAGTTAGGAAAATTTTGAAATCTAAATTGAATGGTGGAAATACAATCAAGGCCATAAATACCTGGGCAATACCAGTTATAAGATACACAGCTGGCATAGTTAACTGGACACAAGCTGATTTGGACCTTTTGGACCGAAAAACCAGGAAACTAATGACAATGCACTACAGTTTACATCCACGTGGTGATACTGATAGACTATATCTGCCCCGAAAATCAGGTGGCAGAGGATTATTACAAGTGAAGCAAACAGTTGAAGAGGAAAAACATGCACTGGCTGATTATTTAAAAGAAAGTCAAGAACATCTATTAATCGAAGTAAAGAACAAAAATCTACTGAAGGCCCAACAGACGAAACAAGAATACAGGAAAGATGTGATAAAATCAAGAATGGAGAGTTGGCAGAACAAAGCACTGCATGGTCAATTTCTGGAAAAAATAAAAGATAAAGTGGACAGTGAAAAACTTGGTTATGGTTAAAAACAGGTACATTAAAGAAAGAAACAGAGTCACTAATCCTGGCTGCGCAAGAACAAGCTATCCGCACAAATGCCATTAAGGCCAAAATCGAAAAATCCTCTGATGATGCCAAATGCAGACTTTGCAAAGAAGCTGATGAAACTGTTGATCACATACTCAGCTGCTGTAAAAAAATCGCGCAGACTGATTATAAATTGCGGCACAATTCAGTAGCACAAATGATCCATTGGAATTTGTGCAAACATTATAATATTAAAACAGCAACAAACTGGTGGGAACATCAGCCTGAAAAAGTCACCGAAAACCAGATGGTCAAGATCTTGTGGGATTTCCGTATACAAACCGACAAAATACTGGCGCATAATACACCAGACATCACACTGGTTGAGAAAAACAAGGTCACAATCATAGACATCGCAATACCAGGTGATAGCAGGGTCGCCGAGAAGGAACATGAAAAAATCGCAAGATACCAGGACTTAAAAATCGAAATTCAACGACTATGGCACAAACCAGCAGTGGTAATTCCAGTGGTAATTGGCACACTGGGTGCTATTCCAAAAGCACTGGAATTACATTTAAAACAGTTAAAAATTGACAAAATCACCATCAGTCAAATGCAAAAAGCTGCACTGCTTGGATCTGCACGTATATTACGAAAATACGTTACGACGTCCTAGGCCCCTGGGTGGGGCCCGACTAGTAACCAATGCCAAATCCAGCAAAACAACTGGCCGCTGTGATACAATTGTATAATAATAATAATAATAATAATAATAATAATAATAACAACAACAACAACAACAACAACAACTACTACTCCGCCGTTGCCGGTCCCAAGCCCGGATGAGAAAGGAGGAGGGTTGGGGTCAGGTTTGCATCTGGTCCTGTAAAAAAAAACCCCGCCAACCCATACAATATGGTGAAAAAAACAAATAAGAATTCCATACCGCATCGGTCGTCGCGCGGGTTAACAAGGGACGCGGCGGATGTTGGGGTCCCTGGATATCCGTCAACAAGTGGGCTACAAGTGGATCAATCAAAAAAATGACAAAAATATAGTGCAGATGAAAACCGTGCCATAATGGCCTGTTACTACAACTCAGAGCCAGAAAAAAGAGGCTATTTAAAGCGAATGTATGAATTATGTAAACAACAATATCCAGATTCAAATGTTAGTGAACAATGACTAGCAGATCAAAGGAGATTTATTATATGGAATAAAGTGTTTAGTGAAGTTGAACATGAAGAAATTCAGGCAAATTGCAAAACCCAAAAAACAATATCACAAGCGGAAATAACTGATATTCAAGACACAACTAAAGACATTATAGTAGAACTCCCAGAAGAAGCTCTCGGGGAGGAAATAACATCACCACCACTAGAACCAGTTATCACTGAACCAACTGATGAACTAACTCAAAGACAAAAAGAATTGAAGGATAAGATCATGGAGCATTTTCTGCTTAATGAGGAAAGGCAACGTTTACCATCACTAAAAACTGTGCCTAAGAAAATTTTGGCCCCTATCATGAAAATGGTTAATGCAGTGTTTTCAACAATTGAACCGGGATCCATCTTGGAAACAAACCAGTTAATGTACAGCGCAGCTGTAATAGTCACTAATGAACTAGGCTTTAAAATTAAAGTACCTAGTCACACAACAGAAAAAGCATCAAAGCCAAAGAGGAAAATCCGTTTAGAACAAAAAATCAAAAAATTAAGGGCAGATGCTAGTAACTTAAAGAACATGCATGAGCAACGGCTTAAAAACAACAAAATCATAGATCGGCTAATCAGAAGATATAGATTGGATACAAGAAACATCAATGAAGCTGTAGAGATTGTAAAACAGCAGATAACAGCAACAGCTAGAAAAATTGAAAGATATGAGGCACGAATCATCCAATATAAACAAAATCAGAAATTTTGATCAGACCAACGGCGTTTTTATCAAAGTCTTAATGTGAATGGTGACACCAAAAGTGAAAAACCAGAAAAGCAGGGCACAGTTGAATTCCTGAAAGAATTGTGGGAAAATGCAAAGGACTACAACAAGGAAGCAAAGTGGATACATGACTTTGAGAAAAGCATTGGCAACAAACAAATGCAAGTATTAGAAATAACAACTGAGATGGTCAAAAATCGAGTTAAAAAGGTAAAGAATTGGACATCACCTGGAAAGGACCAATTACATGGTTTCTGGCTCAAATATCTGACCAGTTTACATGCAATATTGGCCAGGCAACTGAATGAAATTTTACAAAAGGGCCAAATTGATGAATGGTTGACAACTGGAAAAACATACTTGATTCAGAAAGATGCAACTAAAGGAACAACACCAGAAAACTACAGACCAATAACATGCTTGCCAACAACCTTCAAATTACTCACAGGCATTATTGCAGATAACATGATGGATTATTTGGAAACAAACAACATCTTGCCAGTGGAGCAAAAAGGCAACAAAAGAAGGAGCAGGGGCACAAAAGATCAGCTCCTAATTGATAAAATGATATTAGAAAATTGTAAGAACAGAAAAACAAACTTGAATATGGTCTGGATTGATTACAGAAAGGCATTTGACTCACTGCCACATAGTTGGATCATAAAATGCTTAGAAACAACTGGCATTAGCAAAAATATTACATCCTTTACTGAAAAGGCGATGAAACAATGGAGAACTGAGTTGGCAGTAGGGAATGAGATCTACGGAATGGTTAATATCAAGCGAGGAATTTTCCAGGGCGATTCACTTTCACCTCTTCTCTTCATCACCGCAATGATCCCACTATCAGTAATCTTAAAAAAATGAAATTAGGCTACCAAACAGCCAAAGAAGCTGAAAAAAATTGCACATTTACTATAGATGGATGATTTGAAACTCTATGGAAAGTCAGAAATAGAAATCCAATCATTGACAAACACAGTCCGAGTATTCAGCACCGATATTTCAATGCAGTTTGGCATGGAAAAATGTGCCACTGTATCCATAAAAAGGGGCAAAATCACTGCATGTGACAATGCACTACAGTTTACATCCACGTGGTGATACTGATAGACTGTATCTGCCCCGAAAATCAGGTGGCAGAGGATTATTACAAGTGAAGCAAACAGTTGAAGAAGAAAAACATGCACTGGCTGATTATTTAAAAGAAAGTCAAGAACATCTATTAATCGAAGTAAAGAACAAAAATCTACTGAAGGCCCAACAGACGAAACAAGAATACAGAAAAGATGTGATAAAATCAAGAATGGAGAGTTGGCAGAACAAAGCACTGCATGGCCAATTTCTGGAAAAAATAAAAGATAAAGTGGACAGTGAACAAACTTGGTTATGGTTAACAACAGGTACATTAAAGAAAGAAACAGAGTCACTAATCCTGGCTGCGCAAGAACAAGCTATCCGCACAAATGCCATTAAGGCCAAAATCGAAAAATCCTCTGATGATGCCAAATGCAGACTTTGCAAAGAATCTGATGAAACTGTTGATCACATACTCAGCTGCTGTAAAAAAATCGTGCAGACTGATTATAAATTGCGGCACAATTCAGTAGCACAAATAATACATTGGAACTTGTGCAAAAATTTTAATATTAAAACAGCAACAAACTGGTGGGAACATCAGCCTGAAAAAGTCACCGAAAATCAGATGGTCAAGATCTTGTGGGATTTTCGCATACAAACAGACAAAATACTGGCGCATAATACACCAGACATCACATTGGTTGAGAAAAATAAGGTCACAATCATAGACATCGCAATACCAGGTGATAGCAGGGTCGCTGAGAAGGAACATGAAAAAATCGCTAAATACCAGGACTTAAAAATTGAAATTCAACGACTATGGCACAAACCAGCAGTGGTAATTCCAGTGATAATTGGCACACTGGGTGCTATTCCAAAAGCACTGGAATTACATTTAAAACAGTTAAAAATTGACAAAATCACCATCAATCAAATGCAAAAAGCTGCACTGCTTGGATCTGCACACATATTACGAAAATACGTTATGACGTCCTAGGCCCCTGGGTGGGGCCCGACTAGTAACCAATGCCAAATCCGGCGAAACAACTGGCCGCTGTGATACAATTGTATAATAATAATAATAATAATAATAATAATAATAATAATAATAATAATAATAATAATAATAATAATAATATAAGGAACATACTTCTTTTGTTCACAAAACAATTCACTGATGGGATTTTTAAAAAAGTGATGCACTTTTGTTTTTTATTCCATAGAAAATAAATGGAGTTTACAGTTCATCAGAGCACATGACATGTTACTGATTGTATCTGGTATCAATGCATTTATTAACAATTGAACTTTGTTTAATGATTATATTTAACACTATTCCAATCCCCATTCAACAATTCATTGGTCATATAATTTTAATGTTTAGACACAGAAGAACTATCCTTGCAAAAGTACATGCTTCCAATCTTAAGATAGAGTGAGGAAGTCAGTTTGCTATGATGGCTAAAGGCCCTAAGCTAGAAGCAAGGAGACCATGAACTCTAGTCACTCCTTAGACATGAAGCCAGCTGGAAGATTTTGGGCCAGTCAATCTTTTGCAGCCTTACAAATGTTGTAATGAATAATGAAGGTACTTGTACAGGCAATTACCACAAGTCAAGACTGACTTGGAAAGAGGGAAGTGTGTGTGTGTATGAGAGAGAGAGGGGGGATAGATATGCACAATTACTCAGTATCACAAATTTGGCTATTATTTTTTGAAAACTTATTTTGGAGTTCAGAGATACTGTATATCTCCTATGCTTAATCAAGTCTAAATATTTAACCACATGTTTGCAAGATTACATTTGAGATCTCATTAGTCGGTGGTCAAAATTATAAAAAAATAGAAACATATGTTTTATAACAGGTTTTCTTAACCTAATCCTTAAGTTATACATTCAGATATTTTAAAAGCATAATTTAAAAATTACCAATGCAAGATGTTACTATCAAAAAATATGGCTATGTGTAATTGCTGTTAAACATTTTCTATACACAAAAAAGTCCTTGTTTGAAAGCAGAATAGTGATTTAAAACTTCAAAAGTGTGAAATTACCAATGTCCTTTGAAGTAGTAGTTTGCATTTAAAGTTAAGGATTAGAAGGTGACCAAGTGTTACTGCTCTCACATTGCCAATTTAACTACTCCAAGGTTGGGTTTTTCTTTTTTAAGAAATTCTGTCACAGATGTCTGAAATTGTTAAAATTTAATTTTCTTTATCTCTTGTCTGCAGAATGTTCATTTGCATAATTTGGTTTATTTCCAGCACAATGTGGCAATAAAATACGTTCAAGAGAACCTATTTAAATATTTTAAATCGTCTGAAAGAAAAGTATTTAGGAGAAATGTGATGAACTTTCAAAAGCATACAGCATACAGTTCAGCTCTGGAGCTTCCAATCCTGTATTTTTGATGTGTGCGGTTGATATGGTCAATTAATTTGAAAATAGTAATTTTATATATAAAACTTATATAATCACACAGAATGAGGCTGAACATAGAATGTGATTAATCACCTCAAGAACTGTTCAACCACTGAAAAAGCAAGTTCCTTGACAATCAGATAAAAATGTTAATGATAAGACATTGAACACAAATGCACTAGGATTTCCGTGCATATTTTATTAGCATCGATGATCTTATATTAAATGGCTCAGGAATATGACAAGACAGGAACATTGCTTGGTTACAAATATGATTGTTTATATCAAGTTGTCCAAAGTCCCTTGCTGTTGCTTATTAATCTCTTATGGGAGTCCAAATATCAGAAATTTCCATTTAAAAAGGAGATGAAAAAAATATTCACTGATGCCTCATTATTTATTATTATTATTATTATTATTATTGTTGTTGTTGTTGTTGTTGTTGTTGTTGTTGTTGTTGTACAATTGTATCACAGCGGCCAGTTGTTTCGCCGGATTTGGCATTGGTTACTAGTCGGGCCCCACCCAGGGGCCTAGGACGTCGTAACGTATTTTCGTAATATGCGTGCAGATCCAAGCAGTGCGGCTTTTTGCATTTGACTGATGGTGATTTTGTCAATTTTTAACTGTTTTAAATGTAATTCCAGTGCTTTTGGAATAGCACCCAGTGTGCCAATTACCACTGGAATTACCACTGCTGGTTTGTGCCATAGTCGTTGAATTTCGATTTTTAAGTCCTGGTATCTTGCGATTTTTTCATGTTCCTTCTCGGCGACCCTGCTATCACCTGGTATTGCGATGTCTATGATTGTGACCTTATTTTTCTCAACCAGTGTGATGTCTGGTGTATTATGCGCCAGTATTTTGTCGGTTTGTATACGGAAATCCCACAAGATCTTGACCATCTGATTTTTGGTGACTTTTTCAGGCTGATGTTCCCACCAGTTTGTTGCTGTTTTAATATTATAATTTTTGAACAAATTCCAATGGATCATTTGTGCTACTGAATTGTGCCGCAATTTATAATCAGTCTGCGCGATTTTTTTACAGCAGCTGAGTATGTGATCAACAGTTTCATCAGCTTCTTTGCAAAGTCTGCATTTGGCATCATCAGAGGATTTTTCGATTTTGGCCTTAATGGCATTTGTGCGGATAGCTTGTTCTTGCGCAGCCAGGATTAGTGACTCTGTTTCTTTCTTTAATGTACCTGTTGTTAACCATAACCAAGTTTGTTCACTGTCCACTTTATCTTTTATTTTTTCCAGAAATTGACCATGCAGTGCTTTGTTCTGCCAACTCTCCATTCTTGATTTTATCACATCTTTTCTGTATTCTTGTTTTGTCTGTTGGGCCTTCAGTAGATTTTTGTTCTTTACTTCGATTAATAGATGTTCTTGAGTGTCTTTTAAATAATCAGCCAGTGCATGTTTTTCTTCTTCAACTATTTGCTTCACTTGTAATAATCCCCTGCCACCTGATTTTCGGGGCAGATACAGTCTATCAGTATCACCACGTGGATGTAAACTGTAGTGCATTGTCATTAGTTTCCTGGTTTTTCGGTCCAAAAGGTCCAAATCAGCTTGTGTCCAGTTAACTATGCCAGCTGTGTATCTTATAACTGGTATTGCCCAGGTATTTATGGCCTTGATTGTATTTCCGCCATTCAATTTAGATTTCAAAATTTTCCTAACTCTGTTGGTGTACTCTCGCCTGACAATAGTTTTTACTTCTCCATGCTTGATGTTATCCAACTGCAGAATGCCTAAGTATTTGTAGGCTTCATTTTCTTTGCATTTAATTAGTTGGCCATTGGGCATTTCAATTCCCTCAGATGCAGTGATTTTGCCCCTTTTTATGGATACAGTGGCGCATTTTTCCATGCCAAACTGCATTGAAATATCGGTGCTGAATACTCGGACTGTGTTTGTCAATGATTGGATTTCTATTTCTGACTTCCCATAGAGTTTCAAATCATCCATATATAGTAAATGCGAATTTTTTTCAGCTTCTTTGGCTGTTTGGTAGCCTAATTTCATTTTTTTTAAGATTACTGATAGTGGGATCATTGTGATGATGAAGAGAAGAGGTGAAAGTGACAAACTTAAAAGTTTGTCTCCCCCCTCCCCTTTTGGTTGTGAGCCGCCCTGAGTCCCCCCAGGGAAAAGGGCGGCATACAAATAAACTTCAAATCAAATCAAATCAAATCAAAAATCACCCTGGAAAATTCCTCGCTTGATATTAACCATTCCATAGATCTCATTCCCTACTGCCAACTCAGTTCTCCATTGTTTCATCGCCTTTTCAGTAAAGGATGTAATATTTTTGCTAATGCCAGTTGTTTCTAAGCATTTTATGATCCAACTATGTGGCAGTGAGTCAAATGCCTTTCTGTAATCAATCCAGACCATATTCAAGTTTGTTTTTCTGTTCTTACAATTTTCTAATATCATTTTATCAATTAGGAGCTGATCTTTTGTGCCCCTGCTCCTTCTTTTGTTGCCTTTTTGCTCCACTGGCAAGATGTTGTTTGTTTCCAAATAATCCATCCTGTTATCTGCAATAATGCCTGTGAGTAATTTGAAGGTTGTTGGCAAGCATGTTATTGGTCTGTAGTTTTCTGGTGTTGTTCCTTTAGTTGCATCTTTCTGAATCAAGTATGTTTTTCAGTTGTCAACCAATTACTATTATTATTATTATTATTATTATTATTATTATCATCATCATCATCATCATCATCATCATCATCATCATCATCATCACTTATTTGACTTTAAAACTTGTACTAAACTTTAAAAGTTGTATTAAGAATAGATTCAAGGAGTTGAATCTGTCTTACCTCCTTAATAGCTCTGCAACTCTTCATCACCTTTTACCCAGGATTTTGTCCTCTGCTACGCATCTCTTATGTATTCTTAATCATCTCTTATGCTAGTCTTAATCGGATTTTCTGGGATGAGTTCGAATTTGTCACCCCTGAGGAAGTGGACAAGGCCATGGGAGCGATGAGTGCCTCCACCTGTTTACTGGACCTGTGCCACTCCTGGCTGGTTTCAACCAGCAGAGAGGTGACACGAGGCTGGCTCCAGATGATTAGGGGTCAAATTTTACACCCCTCAGAGAGGGTTCGCAACTTGGGAGTCCTCCTGGATCCACAGCTGTCATTCGACCATCATATAGCGGCTGTGACCAGGGGGGCATTCGCCCAGGTACGCCTGGTGCGCCAGTTGCGACCCTACCTGAACCGGGAGGCTCTCACAACAGTCACTCGGGCCCTCGTGATCTCTAGGCTGGAATACTGCAATGTGCTCTACATGGGGCTGCCCTTGAGGAACATCCGGCGACTTCAGCTAGTACAGAACGCAGCCGCGCGAGTGATCGCGGGTGCACCCCGATTCACCCGCATTACACCTATCCTCCGCGAGCTGCGCTGGCTACCTGTCGATCTCCGGATGCGCTTCAAGGTGCTATTGACCACCCATAAAGCCCTACATGGCAGTGGATCTGGATACCTGAGAGACCGCCTTCTGCCAATTACCTCCCTACGGCCTATAAGATCTCATAGGTTAGGCCTCCTCCGCATTCCATCGGCCAGCCAATGCCGGCTGGCAACCACAAGGAGGAGGGCCTTCTCAGTAGCGGCCCCGACCCTTTGGAACGAGCTCCCCGTTGAGATCCGTACCCTCACCACCGTCCAGGCCTTCCGCACAGCCTTGAAGAACTGGCTCGCCCGTCAGGCCTGGGGATAAGGACCATTACCCCGCCCGAATGGTGTATGCATGTTGTGTATTATTTTATTATGTGTCGTTGTCTTAGTATTGTATTGTATTGTATTCCCCTTTCCCTGGTTTCTGTGAGCCGCCCTGAGTCCCCTCAGGGAAAAGGGCGGCCTACAAATAAAATCAATCAATTCCAATTCCAATTACTAACACATCTTTAGCAATAGCAATAGCAGTTAGACTTATATACCGCTTCATAGGGCTTTCAGCCCTCTCTAAGCAGTTTTACAGAGTCAGCATATTGCCCCCAAAATCCGGGTCCTCATTTTATCCACCTTGGAAGGATGGAAGGCTGAGTGAACCCTGAGCCGATGAGATTTGAACAGCCGAACTGCAGAACTGCAGTCAGCTGAAGTAGCCTGCAGTGCTGCATTTAACCACTGCACCACCTCGGCCATCTTTGCAGGAGGGGTCTTTCCCGCAACCATTAAAGGAAGTGGTGGTAAGACCCCTTGCTCAAGAAGCCTTCCCCTGACCCAGCTATTTTGAAAAACTATCGTCCTGTCTCCAACCTTCCTTTTTGGGGGAAGGTTGTTGAGAAGGTGGTGGCCCTTCAACTCTGATGGACCTTGGATGAAATGGATTATCTAGACTCCTTTTAGTCTGGTTTCAGGCCTGGGTACAGCATGGAAACCACTTTGGTCGCCGTGACCGATGATCTCTGGCGGGCCAGGGATAGAGGACATTCCTCTATCCTGGTGCTTCTTGATCTCTCAGCGGTCTTCGATACCATCGACCATGGTATCCTTCTGCGACGCCTGGAGGAGATGGGAGTGAGAGGCATCGTTTTATGGTGCTTCTCCTCTTACCTCTCTGACTGGTCGCAGCTGGTGTTGGTGGAGGGGGCAAAGGTCGACCCCTAGGCCCCTCAAATGTGGTGTGCCACAGGGTTCGGTCTTGTCCCCCTTCCTATTTAACATCTACATGAAGCCGCTGGGTGAAATCATGTGACAGCATGGGGTAAAGTACCATCAATATGCAGATGATACTCAACTGTATCTTTCTGCCCCGTGCCAGCTCAGTGTAGCAGTGGACATGTTGTGCCGATGCCTGGAAGCTGTTAGGATCTGGATGGGAGTGAACAAACTTGTGCTCAATTTCGATAAGACTGAGTGGCTTTGGATGCTGCCCCTGAAGGACAGCTTAGACAGTCTATCCTTAACCCTGGGGGCTGAAAATTTACACCCCTCAGAGAAGGTCCGCAATTTGGGGGTCCTCCTGGATTCACAGATGACACTGGAACCTCATCTGTCGGCTGTGACCAGGGGGGCCTTGCCCAGGTTCCCCTGGTGCACCAATTGCGGCCCTATTTGGATGGGGAGGCACTTCAAACGGTTACTCACATCCTTGTCACCTCAAGGCTGGATTATTGCAACACGCTCTACATGGGGCTACCCTTGAAAAGCATTCGGAGACTGCAGCTAGTCCAGAATGCGGCCGCACGAGCGATATTGGGTGCACCGAGGTACACCCATGTTACACCTGTCCTCCGCAAGCTGCACTGGCTACCAATTGGTCTCCGGATGCAATTCAAGGTGTTGGTTATTACCTTTAAAGCCCTACATGGCTTAGGGCCAGTGTACCTTCGAGACCAGCTACTGCCACATACCTCCCAGCGGCCAGTAAGATCCCACAGATTGGGCCTCCTTCAGATGCCGTCAGCCAGACAGTGTCGGCTGGCGGGCCCCCGGAGGAGAGCCTTCTCTGTGGCTGCTCCAACTTTTTGAAATCAGCTACCCCCAGAGATCTGGACCATACCCACTCTCATGGCCTTCAGGAAAGCTGTAAAAACCTGGCTGTTCCAGCAGGCCTGGGGCTGTTGACCTCATTATTGAGGTCCAGCCCTGATTAGAATGAATGCATGTGGTTTTGTGGTTTTAAACTGTTCTTTTTTTCTTTTTCTCTCTCTTTTTTTCTTTTTTTTTTTGTAAGCCGCCCGGAGTCCTTCAGGATTGGGTGGCATATAAATTTTAATAATAAATAATAAAAATAATATTCCATAAGCATACATGTCAAATGTTCTTGTTTTCTGAGAATGGCTAGTGACCTCCATGGTATCCTACAGCACTGATCCTTTTGGAAACCAACCTACTGTATTTCCTAAGAGAACTGCTATCAAATAGTCAGAGATAAATTTATAATCAGCTATGGATTATCTGGACTATGAAGTCTTAAATTTAATTATTATGATTATATTTAATTGATTTATTTTAGTATATGGGTAAAAATAAAAAAAATCTAAGAGGCTAATTAGGCTAGAACTTTATATCAACTTTAGGATAAACAAAAAGGTAAACAATAACCATGTTTTATGATAAAATCTATATAATTATCTAAGCATATAAATAAAATGAGTTCAGTAATTTATCTCACCATGGTTCCTCTGAAATTGATTCGATTTATCATGAAAATTGTTCACTAGGGAAGTACCATATTTCTGGAAAAAGATAGCAAGATTGTGTGGTTAAATATTTGCTGAAAATGTGCATTTTAGTTAAGTCTGTTTATTTGAATAATGCACAATTGAACCCAAACCCTAACCATTGTGGTGATGTTCAGTCTGAGATTTTAAAACTATAGTTTGTGAAAAGGATGCATATTTAATCTTTTTTTTAAAGGAAACTTATTCAAAGTTTGAAATAATGATAGAAATTCTTCTTGCTTTCCACCCCATATATATTTCAGTGAGTGCCAAATATTTCTGCAATAAGTCTTTGCTATTCCAATTATTGGTTTCACATTATGTGTTTGCTGAACAGAGCAAGGTTGGCTCTTCAATTTTTATCCTTTTTCTAAGGGATAGTTCAGGGAAATCTTTACCTTTTATGTCCTCTTACAGAAACTAAGCTAGTAATGACTAGCCTTGATAATATTGTTTTTCCTTGCTAAAGTAATAGTTCCTATTGGACACACTCATTTAATGTATGCTGATTATAATGAAAAGGTTAACACATTAAGGGCAGACTCTTAAGATCTGAGAGAATATCCAAAGAGTCATTGATTTAATACATTCAATACACGAGTCAACCAGCATTTTTTGACATAGATTATAAATAGCTGTTCTAAGTGGATGAATTCATCCTGAATTTTAAAAATGTAATCAAATTTTTTTCCTATTGGTTTTAATTTTCTTGTAATAATTTATTCATTATTTTTTTCAATTGAAGACATTATGGTATGGTAACTATACTAACCTATTTATGACAATCATTGAAGAAAACATAGCTATTATTATTGTTCTTTAGCATAAATAATTACAATGGAATAAAGGCAGAAGGCCTGGCAGGCAGCAAAGAATAGCACACTGTGCAAATTGATTCGTGTTGGACATGTCTAGACCAGAACCAAGTCACTGCCTAGAGAGTAGTTTCTTATTAACCTGATGCCATAATTCATAGTATGGAAAATTTATGTACAAATTCTCTGTATTTAAGTTAAATGTATTGATTATAAAAGGATTGACATTATCTATATATTGTTACCTTCTCATGAAACTGTGCAAATAATCCTCAAACTTTCTTCAATTTGGCAAGTTAACATTTAAAAATTAGAAATAAAACTTATCAAAAATGCTATGAATTTATGTTATTATACTCTGTCAATAATCTATTATCTACTATATCTACTATGTCTACCATGCCTATCTGCCTACCTGCCTACTTACCTACCTACCTACCTACCCATCCATCCATCCATCCATCCACAAATCTTCACTTATTCTTCCAATTTCAGTTCTAATAATCGTTGCGGAGCAGATTGGCATTATAGTCCTTTTTTATTCCCCTGAGATCTGATAGTTCTTTCTCAGATATGCAAACGCATTTGTGAAGTGGAAAGACCTATTTGGAGTTTGCCTCTTCTGCTCATTTTGGCAAATATTGGTTTTGATTTTATCTTCTCAGCTTGGCTGGTTTTCCTTTGCAACAGAAGAGCTCCAACACTGGTGAGGAAATAAGAATGTCATGAGCAAATTGAAGGGCACATTAGATATCAACTCTCCCTTCTTTCCTAACATTAAAAGGGTGCCCTGGTGTCCTTTTTCTTGCCCCTTCTGGTTTATCTGAATTTCATCTACTATTCCTCTGCACAATAATTTTTCTCCTTCATTTTAAACATAGTAAAGCAATTATGAGGATGGAAGCAAATCAGCGCACCTATTAGTTTTGTTTGGAACTTTGGAAGTTAAAACAATGGATACATTGAAAAATCCATTGTATGCATAAAGAGCAACAAAATTCTGAGCCTTGCCAGGAAGAAATAATAAGAAATGGATTCAATACAACCCATATACAGTATTTTTGCCTATTGGGCATGTAGTGTCCCATATTTGTTCAGCATACACTTTTGCAACCAACAAACTACCTGAAATTTATAGTAGACTAACAAAATACGTAATTACTTTGGGCAACGTTGTATCTGTAATAAATATTTTTGCATCTGAAAAAGATCTGTCTGAAAAAGAAAGCAGAACATACACACTATGAAGACATAAAATATTACACTACAAACAACTGGTAAGGAATTTAATGCAGCAGTTAACTTACTATCCAGGCAAACAACTGTCTTTTTCAATATATAAACATGTGCTTAGATGACCCTGACCTCCAGGTTACTTTTCTCCCCAACTAGCTGCCTCCAATGGCAACAGGGACAGAATATTTCCAATTTTAATGGCAAAGTGCACTTTCCATGTCTCCATGGTCACAAGATTCTTTTCAAGCCTATTGCAGAATATTAGAAAGCTTCAGAGGAGTTTAGACCAACATTTCCAACATTAAGGATTTAATTTTGACTGGAAATTTCAAAGTAGTATTCAATATTGCAATGTTTTGCAAGTGTTTAAAATAGAATACTTTATTGACCAATTCTGATTGGACACATAAGGAATTTATCTGTTGCAAAAGTTATCAATGTATCTACAAACAACAAAGTAATATAATCATAATATTAATACCAATATATTTAGACATAAGACAGTACTGTGGGAATTAGGTGTTCAGCAGAGTGTTAGCATCAGGGGGAAAAACTGTCTTTGTGTCTAGTTGTTTTGGCATGCAATACCTATAGTGATAGCCTAAGGGGAAGAATTGAAACAATTTATGTTGAGGATGTGAGGGGTGTGTAGATATTTTCTTAGTCCTCTTTCTGACCCATGGAATATACCAGGTATATAATAAACCATGCAATATACACAGGTATTGTGCTGTCCCAGTGACATGCACACACAATGGTGATTTAGTAGCAATTACCCAGCAATTCCTTTCATCAAGTTTCCCAATTAAGTCCAGCCAAAAGCAAACAGATGCAAGTCCATAGAGCAATGTCCAATGAGTCCACAAGACACCCGAAAGTTTCACAAACAAGACCAAGCCACCAGGCAAAATTAAATCCACAACACAAGAGAATTCACAAGGCAAGAAAAGTCCAGAATTCACAAGGCATAATCCAAAGTCAAGAAACAGTGCAAATCCAAAGCAAGAAAGGAATCACAATTACCAGAAAACATGCAGCTAGGAAATGAACACATTGCATCATCTCTGGCTGCTGATTTAAATAGCCAACTTCATGTGCCACCCATCAAGAGGAATGAGGCTGCCTCCTCACAAGTAATTGGGATGACCTTTGCTGCTCCTGCCTTTTCTTTGCCCTACATGTTCTACAGACAGGTGTAGAAGGCAATTCCTCCTGATTATGCAGCTGTACCTGTTACCTGCTGTAGCTGCATACTTTGCCCACCTAAAGCCTATTGCAACTGTGCTGCAGCCCAATCACTCTCAGCTTACTGCATTGACCAACTCCCATCCCGACGTGTCTGAGACTGATTCATTCTCCCCCAAACTGACATGGGGTGAGGCATTTAGGGATGTATATGGTGGAGTCATCCCAGGTATATAGAAAAGGAATGACAACTCACAATAGAATGGGACAGATTTATGAATCAATTGATTAATCATTGCTTATAATATTGACATTGGTGTTTCCAGATGATTAAAATCCTTTATACCAAAACAATTGTATGAATTATTGAATTAAATAAACAGGTTTACATCAATAAGAACTAGATATAAACTATGAGGATAAGAGAAACATTCAGAGTTCCCCCTTTATTATTGAAATGTTTTGCATGAATTTGATTAATTGCTATTTTATGGAACTACATCTGACCACAAGGAATATAATAAAATTTTGAAATATGATATAATTTAGTAAAATGTGTCTTTTTAAATGTGATGGCAATATTCCCAACCTGTTGCACATATGGAACATGAATAAATCAGTTGGTTTCATTGGATTTAATCAGAGACTGATTTGCATTAATAAATGAAGAGACAATTATATAAATGAATGAAATGTATCCCAATGTAGCTTGCCTTTCAGAAATTGTATAAATTTGTGGAAGACATTTTTAAATTATAAAATTTGACAAATGTAGAATTATATTCTATTTCTTGTCCCTTTTTTGGAAAAGCAGAGATTGAATTATTCAATCTGGCAAATCACATGAAAAATAAAACACCTATATGTATGCAACATCTGTAACTCTGTGACACTGATTAACAAGTCATTCTAAGCATTTGTGAAAAGTGATTTATAAATTTAATGAGAGTTTAAAAGAACCAACTCCTTTAAAAACAAAAGAAGCAACTGGATTGTTTGTGAATTTTGATGAGAAGCAGTAGTGCTGAAGATGATTTAATCCTCTAGCAATTCATATTATGGGAATCATCATAATATTCTTTCACCAGTTGCTTTGTTAGGTCACTGGGGTATATGTCCACAATTACTCTGTATTTCTTCTATAGGTTATGCCAGTTCTGGAACTTTTATCTAAAATTCTGGAAAAAACTAACATGGTTGATCAGTTGTGCACAGACAGAAAAAAAAGATAATAGTCTGAAATGCATGCCACATGATTAATTGTCCTGTCAGGAAATTTCTCCTTAGTTTCAGGTTGCTTCTCTACTTGAATAATTTCCATCTATTGTTTCTTGTCTTGCTTTTTGTGCTTTGGAGAATAGGTTGACCCTCTCTTCTTTGTGGTAACCACTTAGATATTGGAACACTGCTATCATGTCATCCCATATCTGATTCTTAAAACGGTTCATTATGTTTTAGCCTCAAGTCCCCTAATCATCTTTCTTGTTCTTCTCTATAGTCTCTCTAGAACAGGGGTGTCAAACTCAAGGCCTACGGGCGAGATTTGGTCCATGGAGTACTTAAATCTGGCCCACAAAGGAAATATCAAAGGATTGGCCTTTGGTGCCTTTACAGCCAAAATGGGCCACATGTGCCCCCCGCAGCCCTCCCGGCCTTCTGTAGCATTCTGCCAGCCAAAAGCAGGTCTCATGGGAGGCCTTTGTGCAGCCTGTTTTTGGCTGCAGAGAGGTGCTGGAGGCCGGGGAGACTGAAAATGGGCCATGGGAGGGCCTCAGGAGGCCTCCATGTGGCCCTTCCTTGGCTGGCAGAGTGCTACAGGAGGCTGGGGAGGGCAAAAACAAGGCACAGGGGGCCAAATCACATGCCGTGTTTTGGCCAACAGGGTGCTGCAGGAGGTGTCTGTCCTGTCTCTCCCCCACCCACCCATCGGCCCTCAGAGAACCACAATGTTGATCTGGCCCTCGAAAGAATCCAGTTTGATGCCCCAGTTCTAGAGTCTCAACATTTTTTTTACATTCTAGTGAATGTAGCTGGAAGCAATATTCCAAGTGAGGTCTTACCAAGGCATTATATAGTGGTAATTACACATTACGTGATCTTGATCCTATCCTTCTGTTAATGCAGCCTAGGTCTGTTGGCTTTTTTGTCTGCTGGCTCAAATTTAAGAGATTGCCCATTAGGACTCCAAGATCCAGTAAGATAGCCAGTAAGGCAAAATTTGCTATTGAAGTATGTCTCACTTTACTTTATCACATTCTTTATCATTTTAGTTTGAAGTTATTTCTATCAACATTGCATTAAGGTTAATAACTACTCATGTTTTGGAATGAGAGGAATATGAACCAAAATTTCACATTCTATGCATTAACAAGACAGAATAGACTTCCAATGCCTATTTTGCTTTATATGTATTGACAATATAAAGATGGGACTACTAACATTCTCATTTGACATGACCACCAAGACAGAGAAAGGTGAGACAGAAGGGAAAATGAGAATTTTCATTGCATATATTACATTTACCTTCACAAACCTTGATGTTTTCTAGAAAGTTCCAAAAGGCAGAAATTCCAATATTGATAGTTGTCTCATGTGATCATTTTCTCTCCTATAAAGAAGCAGCCAAAATTTTAAATGAGCCAAGGCAAAATAAGGAGCTCACTGGAGACTAAATGATTATGTGGATGAGCCATCAAAGTAAAAACTAGTGAAGTTTTAAAAAAAAGCTTGTGGAATAAATACATTCAGATTTACTTGCTCTGTTCTAATAGCCAGTGACCAGAGTTTCTCAAATACACTTTTTCAATCACACAATTCACAGAGGAGAGGGGAAAATCCTTTTACTTCTGCTCTAAATTCATTGAAGTGTAATCATGGACTAATTCATTCACAATCTCAATCTATGCTTTGTGGGGTATAAAAAATCCTCTGAGGAATATCACTTTGTACTTTTTTACTTTGTAGAAGGATGGCTCAGGATTTTTAAAAAGCTGAGGTTAAAGGAATGTCTTTGAGTGAAAAACAACAACAGATGTCTGGTACCTTATTGTCATTCATTCTAAATATCTTCTTGATGCAATTTAACAGGCATAACCGAAGCAGAATACATAAATAGCATTTGAAAAATATCACCTGACAGTAGATAAATGTAGATATAGAAGCCAAAAATAATGTTAGGCTTCTACTAAATGAAGAAAACTTTGACATTAATAGAAAGAAAAGTACATGTATATTAATATATGCTTTGAATGTATATGATAGGAAAAGCTAGCTACATAGTTAGGATGTAAAGAACACCTCAGTTGCCAATGTGAATTAAATGTAAATTATGTAAATTGTAAATGGTATAAATCTGGTGGTAGACTCTGCAGTTTGAAAACTGCATAATCAATAAATTAACGGGATAAGAGAGAGAGAGAGAGAGAGACAGACAGACAGACAGACAGACAGACAGATGTAGAAATTATTCATAGTATCACAAATTTGGCCATATTTTTTTTAAAAAAAACTTGTTTTGGAGTTCAAAGACACACTATATCTCCTATGCTTCCATAAGAAATGAATAAATTGCACTTATCCATCAACACCCATGCTTGATATGACAAGAATCCTTCTGCAGCCCAGATCTAAAAGTTATTGTGTAAGAAACTATGGTTATAGATATATGTCTGGCTGTGTCTGTCTGTCTGTCTGTCTGTCTGTCTGCCTGCCTGCCTGCCTGCCTGCCTGCCTGCCTACCTACCTACTTACCTACCTCATTTCTTCTTTAATTTAATTTTTTAAGTCTTTTTTTTCTGTTAAGGGACTCATTTCTAAGATACAGCGCTGAAATTTTGTGATTGATTCTGTCTAAAACCAACAACTTTATAACAATAAGATCTTCAGCAGTTTTGTAGGATTGTTTCTTCTCAGTTAGTCTTATGAGATTTACATTTTAGCAGATTTCATTTTGCTTCATTGAAGATTCACAGCTTACTAACAATGCATCTTTCAGTTCTCTAATCTGGTTCAGGTTCAATCCATGGCTTCTTATGGTTTCTTTGTCTGCCTTATTTTTCTTGTTTTAATTCCAAAAATCCAATATTCAACTGCAGAGTCTTTCCCTCTGGGCTTTCTTGGGCTTTTCTTGACAGTGGTATTTCAGTTTCTTTTCAACTAAAAGCCTGTATTTAATCTAGAGTTATCTTCTGGCAGCCTGACATCTGATTGGTTTCTAACCAAGGCCAATGAGTTTAAATACAATATCATTAAACAATGAACAAAAGCCTGTGCTTGTCCTGCATTTTGTTCCCATCATTAAAAATAAAAGAAATGAATTCTGATGTCAACTGAAATAATAAAAATGTCAGAAAGCATATAACCATCAACATCCAATAACTATCAACTTAGTAGTTCCTTGGTATTGCCAAATACTTTTCCATTTTTTCTTTTTGCACCGCCAAGAGATCCAATAATTGGTATAAGTTATTTTTTTTATAATTATATCAATCCAGTATGTGCCATTTTATTTCAGAAAGCTACTTATATTGCACAAGTTTACTTCTCAGCCCACTGCTACACAAGCTTCAAATGGAATAAAAAAGAAAAGGAATTTTTTTCTTGTTCTACAGTGAAATCTTATAGGGGCCTCTGAGTCTTTGGAATACTGAAATTGTTGCATGTCTTACTAACAGACTAACAAATCCTTTTCACAGGGTTGAAGGATTGATTGCAGCAAGTTATCCATGATCTTACACCTCATATCAGTCATTGTGCTCTGTAATGGAGAGAATGGTAGTGATGTTCCAGCTTTAGAAGATGGCTGTACTTCCTGCACATTCTTCCAAAGCTTCTTGCAGATAAGATGTAATGCGTAGTTCTTTACATCCCATTGTAAGAGCCACTTTCTCTTCACTATGTTGAAGCATCCATAGTTACCTGATACCTATGAGTATCTATACCTATGTATCTCTTTTCATTATGTCTACTTTTGTAGTAGCATCCCATTTGTTCTGGATTCTTTTGTGTCATCCATGTATGGTTTGTTCCAGTAGCCCAGTTGTCACCACATTGTCTTGATTCCTCAACATCTGATGAGGAGCTATTTAATCCAGGTAATGTCTGAGCTGGCATGACTCTTCTAGTTCACATCACTGTCATATTTTAAAGTAGACAGGTGAAGCATTAGATGTCTGCACAAGAGCCCCTGCAGGTAAGGGAGTTACCAGTCAAGATTTGAGCTCCAGTCTCCTGCATCAAAGGTTCTAACAAGCAATAAACAAACTTCTATTTTACAAGACAAAAAAATATGGTTATTGTCCTATTAAAGAACTCAAAGAAAAAGTGGATATGAAAATCAGTGGAAAAAATCCAGGGCAATAAAATGTTTTTTTAAGTTCCTTGTGCCTGTATTTGTGAATTGTTTCACTTTTATTTTGTATCCACACTTTCTTAGATAAGAGTCCAAGATTACTGAACCAACTGGCAATTGCTTTCTATAACAGACACATGTTATGCTATTCTTTTCCAATAACTAGAAATAAGGTAAATGGTTTTTTTTAAAGCCGAGGTGGCGCAGTGGTTAGGGTGCAGTACTGCAGGCCACTTCAGCTGACTGTTATCTGCAGTTCAGCGGTTCAAATCTCACCGGCTCAAGGTTGACTCAGCCTTCCATCCTTCCAAAGTGGGTGAAATGAGGACCCAGACTGTGGGGCGATATGCTGACTCTGTAAACCCCTTAGAGAGAGCTGAAAGCCCTATGAAGTGGTATATAAGTCTAACTGCTATTGCTATTGCTATTAAATGTCAAACGTGCTGAGGACTCTGCAGTCCTTCTCCCCTATTCTCTGATATTAATGAAATATAACTGGAAAAATATAAGAATTGTAAAGCTTTGAAAATATTTTCAAAGAAAGCAAATAAAATGATGGAAACATAAAGACCACAAAAGACTGGTTCTATTTTTTTTTAAAAAAAATACATCTCTGTTAGATCATTTGTTTACTTTAGAACAAGTTTCACAGTTGTAATTTATTGTCTGCTCATGTCTGCAGATCTTCCAGTGAGTATAACATGAATAATGATAAATACAGCTGATTGCTAGAAAGATGGAAAAGGGAGAGAGAAAGATGAGAGAGAGAGATTTCAATATATGAAAAAAATTAAAATGTCTCTGAGGAATATGCCCCTCTGTCATCTGGTATCTATCTATGACCTAAATACTATATATCCCTGGAAAATTTGCTTTGTTTGCTTGAAATCCAGAATGATAAGGTTTGGAATTTAATAGATCCACATCACACTAAGCAGTACTTACATAAACAGTACTTATCTCTAGTAAATTGATATGAGAAATAATAGTAACCAAAGAAATTATTATGGATTTATCAGGAAAACTGCACTCCAGTTATTAAAAGAAAAGGAAATAGAAAAAAATACATTGTATGTAAGGAAAGTCTGAGCATACTAATGCTGAGCTGAAGGGCAAAATACTGTTTTCATCTTACCATTTCATTATAGGATATGACTGGTTTGGATGTTGAAATTTTCTTTCACATAAGGAATCAAAGAGCATCTTTCTCTGTAGTTTATAGAAAGCAGGTAGTTTTCATCATAGTAGGTTTCATAGCCTAATCATTGATGGACTTCAAACACCTCTCATTCCAGTATCTACTACCTGAACAATCATGTCATTCTAGTCCTGTAAAATTGAGAACCTACAGTACAATTTCTAGGTCAAATATTGATAGAAAAAGATGACATACGGAAACCCATCCACAACACAAGCATAGTCATTATTTGCACAACTGAGATAAAGTAAAAGAAATAAAGACAAACTACCATAGATCAAGTAATGAAAGACTTTACGTATTAATATTATCTACAAAATATACTCAGTTCTCTAGCTCATGAATATTCTGTCTATTTATTAGACTTATTTGCCACCCATCCTGCCTCAAAATGTCTCTGGGTGACTTATAACATTCTTGCTATTATAATTGTCACAAGTGAACATGCAGAATCCATTGCCCTTCTTGTTCTGTTTTTATAATAACAAATATTCACAGATAATGTAATCAAACTAGGACATACCTGATTTTGATTTCCTATTGTCAAGTGGACAATTTTAAATTTCTATTTCTTCTTCCATGCCCTTTGTTCAATTCCCTTTGCTCCTATTAAGTTTCCTTTGGAAGATTTGCAAGTTGGGGATTTCCTGATTTTAGAAAGCAATAGGTTGAGCTGCAACCCAGAGATGGGACTATAAGAGTAGATTTTTCTTCTTCATTATAAACTGTTTCCAGTCTGAGAGAGCAGAATATATTTGACTCTACAATGTGGTTTACTTTTAGTGGCACATGATTGCATTTTGTAACTAGTAGAATTAATGATTAAAATCCTATATATAATGATGTTGTACATTGTAAATTCTTAATTAAAATAACTGGGGATGGATATGTTTGGTTAGCAACTATAGTGACCTAAAATAAAGTGCATACATTCTGATTTGAAAATCAGGAAAGAAAATGCCATTAATTTTTTATTGTTCAGTTGCTGTATATTGCCATCATCAAGTCATGGTCAGCTCTCATAGATTAACAGAGTTGGAAGAGATCTTGAAAGTCTTCTAATCCAACCCCTTGATTAGGCAGGAAACCATGTACATTTTAGACCAATGGTTATCCAGTTTCTTCTTCAAAAATTTCCAGTGTTGGACCATTACAAGGTTGAGTCAGACTTCCATCTTTTCAAGGTTGATAAAATGAAGACCCAGGGACAATATGCTGACTCTGTAAACCACTTAGAGAGGCCTGTAACGCATTGTGAAGCGGTATACAAGTCTAAGTGATATTGATATTCATGACTTTTGGTGACAAGTTGTTTGACTGATTGATTGTTCTAACTGTCAGGAAAATTATCTTTAGTTCTAGGTTGCTTCTCTCCTTGATTAGTTTCCATCCATTGCTTCTTGTCCTGCCATCAAGTGTTTTGGAGAATAAATTGACTCCCTCTTCTTTGTGGCAGCCCCTGAGTTATTGGAACACTGCTGTCATGTCATCCCTACTTTAAGAATTACCCCTATGTCTTAGAAACTGTAAAGACAAATTTTATTCATGACTCTGATTCTTCAGAACTTCCAACAATGTACTCCTCATCATTGTAAAATTTCATCACCTTGCCACTGGTTATTCTCTTTTCTTTATATCCATCTTTCCAGAGATGGGTTCCTATTGGTTCTATCGTCAGTGCTGCCATCTTGATTTTTGCTTCTGCTCTTGCACAGAACAATCTTCATTGCAAAAATGTAATTCATACGCATACCGCTGAACAGCTGGAGCATTACAGAGACTCGTGGAGGTGGTAAGATGCATGCGTGCATTGTGTGCATGTGGGCGCGCACTGCACGCATCCATGTAGACACCACTGGGCCTGTTCCAACCATATCAGTTGGAACGGGATCCGGAACCCACTACTGATTCATACATCTATTATATTTATTACTCTCTTTCTGGATAGAGTGATTCTGGGTAGAGTAGAAATAGATATAAAATATACAAGCTACTGTATATATAAATATTATAATAAAACACTTAAATACAAAAATAAAATAGTATGCTGGAATTTGAGCTTTGTTATTTGTGCTGCAAGTGTTAATTTTGGATGGTTTTGATTCATTGTCCATTTGTTTATTTTCTTCACTATAACATGGCCTGCACAAATCTGAATCCTTTATTACAGTGTGTGTGTGTGTGTGTGTGTGTGTGTGTGTATTGTATATATATATATATATATATATATATATATATATATATATATATATATATATATATATATATATATATATATATATATATATATATATATATATATATATATATATATATTAAAAAAAAACTTGGGTATGGCTAGCTGATGAGAGCTAAATAGCTTGAAATAGATCTATACTAGTCTCCCTTTATTTATTTATCAGCATAAATATAACAAATGTAACAAAAAAGGCAACAGTAAAAAATATTGGGTTTCTGTCTGGATGGTCTCTTGTGACGAGCCTAATGACAGAGAGTGGAAGTGTGACCTTCCTCCCATACTTGGGCATACCAGGGGTTGTGACTTTAAGTATATACCTCCCACCCTGGCTGGCTGATAAGGAGTCGTTCTCTGTAGCTCAAATGGTTAACTCCCTGCCTGGGAGGCAATGGAGCACAGGTTCGATTCCCAAAAAACAAACAAAAAAAAAATTGGGTATGGCTAGCTGATGAGAGCTAAATAGCTTGAAATAGATCTATACTAGTCTCCCTTTATTTATTTATCAGCATAAATATAACAAATGTAACAAAAAAGGCAACAGTAAAAAATATTGGGTTTCTGTCTGGATGGTCTCTTGTGACGAGCCTAATGACAGAGAGTGGAAGTGTGACCTTCCTCCCATACTTGGGCATACCAGGGGTTGTGACTTTAAGTATATACCTCCCACCCTGGCTGGCTGATAAGGAGTCGGTCTCTGTAGTTCAAATGGTTAACTCCCTGCCTGGGAGGCAATGGAGCACAGGTTCGATTCCCCAAAAAAAAAAAAAAAAAAATTGGGTATGGCTAGCTGATGAGAGCTAAATAGCTTGAAATAGATCTATACTAGTCTCCCTTTATTTATTTATCAGCATAAATATAACAAATGTAACAAAAAAGGCAACAGTAAAAAATATTGGGTTTCTGTCTGGATGGTCTCTTGTGACGAGCCTAATGACAGAGAGTGGAAGTGTGACCTTCCTCCCATACTTGGGCATACCAGGGGTTGTGACTTTAAGTATATACCTCCCATCCTGGCTGGCTGATAAGGAGTCATTCTCTGTAGCTCAAATGGTTAACTCCCTGCCTGGGAGGCAATGGAGCACAGGTTCGATTCCCAAAAAAAAAAACCACAAAAAAAAAACTTGGGTATGGCTAGCTGATGAGAGCTAAATAGCTTGAAATAGATCTATACTAGTCTCCCTTTATTTATTTATCAGCATAAATATAACAAATGTAACAAAAAAGGCAACAGTAAAAAATATTGGGTTTCTGTCTGGATGGTCTCTTGTGACGAGCCTAATGACAGAGAGTGGAAGTGTGACCTTCCTCCCATACTTGGGCATACCAGGGGTTGTGACTTTAAGTATATACCTCCCACCCTGGCTGGCTGATAAGGAGTCGTTCTCTGTAGCTCAAATGGTTAACTCCCTGCCTGGGAGGCAATGGAGCACAGGTTCGATTCCCCCCCCCAAAAAAAAAAACAAAACTTGGGTATGGCTAGCTGATGAGAGCTAAATAGCTTGAAATAGATCTATACTAGTCTCCCTTTATTTATTTATCAGCATAAATATAACAAATGTAACAAAAAAGGCAACAGTAAAAAATATTGGGTTTCTGTCTGGATGGTCTCTTGTGACGAGCCTAATGACAGAGAGTGGAAGTGTGACCTTCCTCCCATACTTGGGCATACCAGGGGTTGTGACTTTAAGTATATACCTCCCACCCTGGCTGGCTGATAAGGAGTCGTTCTCTGTAGCTCAAATGGTTAACTCCCTGCCTGGGAGGCAATGGAGCACAGGTTCGATTCCCAAAAAACAAACAAAAAAAAAATTGGGTATGGCTAGCTGATGAGAGCTAAATAGCTTGAAATAGATCTATACTAGTCTCCCTTTATTTATTTATCAGCATAAATATAACAAATGTAACAAAAAAGGCAACAGTAAAAAATATTGGGTTTCTGTCTGGATGGTCTCTTGTGACGAGCCTAATGACAGAGAGTGGAAGTGTGACCTTCCTCCCATACTTGGGCATACCAGGGGTTGTGACTTTAAGTATATACCTCCCACCCTGGCTGGCTGATAAGGAGTTGTTCTCTGTAGCTCAAATGGTTAACTCCCTGCCTGGGAGGCAATGGAGCACAGGTTCGATTCCCCCCCCCAAAAAAAACTTGGGTATGGCTAGCTGATGAGAGCTAAATAGCTTGAAATAGATCTATACTAGTCTCCCTTTATTTATTTATCAGCATAAATATAACAAATGTAACAAAAAAGGCAACAGTAAAAATATTGGGTTTCTGTCGTGATGGACTCTTGTGACGAGCTGATTGACAGATGTTGGAAGCAGTTAGCTTCCTCCCATAATTGGGGCTTACCAGGGGTTGTGACACTAATATATACCTTCTTCCCTGGCTTCAGCTGATAAGGAGGAGACCTGTGGCTTGATGGCTAAGACATTTGCCTAAGATGCATACAGCACAGGTTCGAATCCCAGTAAGGGTATGGCTAGCTGATGAGAGCTAAATAGCTTGAAATAGATCTATACTAGTCTCCCTTTATTTATTTATCAGCACAAATTAAAAAACAAAACAACACACACACACACACACACACACACACACACACACACACACACACACACACACACATATCATGGCACCTGAATGTCTTTTCCAAGTCTTTCATGATTACTCTTCTGAAGAGTATTTCTTGATTTTGAGACCACAATGAAACTTATACTAGTCCACTAGTAATATCCAATATTATAACAAATAATATAGTGCAACAAATAAAGCTTCCAGGCTGGCTAAAGCACAGTGAATGATAAATAATTACAATCAATTCAGGTCAGGTGCAAATTCTGAATCTTACCTTTTAAATTATTTCTTATGCGTCTCAGATGGAAGAATAAAGAAACAGTGAATCTGGATTTTTATGACATTTCTTTAGCCTTGAATGATATTTTTAAAGAACACAAAAATACTATTTATGTGTTTGTTTGTTTTTTTGTTTCATTTAGGCATGTAGAGCACTTAATTTCTTAATTGATTATTATAGTCTTATATTAGTTTAGCATATTGCTTTAGCAATTGAAAAATATTTTCTTTCTTTCTTTCGCTTTCTTTCTTTTTCTTTCTTTCCCATTAAAAAATACTAAAAGCAAAAATATATAAATATAGTCAAGTATTAATTGAATAGCTGGTAGCATTTAACATCTACCATTTCATATGTACAGATCACATAAACAGGTACATACAGGCAATAAAATGTATACAAAAATTGTAGTCACTGGTTGTAGTATTATTTTCACAACCAAATTTTCTCTATGATACAGAAAAAAGTAAGTAAGCTAAAGTATTGTATTTTAAAATATTATAAAATCAACAAAACAAACCTGATGAGCTGTTGGCATATCAAAATTACAGATATGATTGTTGTTTGTTGCGAAGTCATGTGCGACCCATCGCAATCCCATGGACAACATTCCTCCAGGCTTTCCTGTCTTCTACCATCCCCTGGAGCTCATTTAGGCTGATGCTGACTGCTTTGGTGACTCCATCCAGCCACCTCATTCTCTGTCATCCCTTTCTTCTTTTGCCCTCAATCTTGCCCAGCATTAGGTTCTTCTCCAGTGAGTCCTCCCTTCTCATTAGGTGGCAAAGTATTTGAGTTTCATCTTCAGGATCTGGCCTTCTAAAGACCAGTCAGGTTTGATCTCCTCTAGGACTGACCGGTTTGATTGCCTTGCAGTCCAAGGGACTTACAGTAGTCTTCTCCAGCACCATAGTTCAAAGGCCTTAATTTTTTGGTGCTCAGCCTTTCTTATGGTCCAACTTTCACAGCCATACATTGCAACTGGGAAAACCATAGCCTTGACTATACACACTTTTGTTGGCAGGATGATGTCTCTGCTAGGAACAAGTGTCTTTTAATTTCTTGGCTGCAGTCCCTGTCTGCAGTGATCTTGGAGGCCAGGAAAATAAAATCTGTCATTACCTCCATTTCTTCCCCATCTACTTGCCAAGAATTGAGAGCTTGAGCTTAGTTTTCTTAATGTTGAGTTTCAGATATGGTTACACTGTATCATATACTGTTTTTTATATATAACTTTTTTATTTTTAAATAAACACCAACAGACAAAACACACAAACAAAAAAAGACAAAACCATCTTCCATTACAAATTGTAGAAATTGTGTTGATTGGTTACAAAAACTTCCGTGCTTTCCTTCCTCAGTCATCACCTACAATTCATATCAAATCATATATTTCAAATCAAATATATATATATATATATATAACAAAGGCAACAGTAAAAATATTGGGTTTCTGTCTGGATGGTCTCTTATGACGAGCCGATCGACAGAGAATGGAAGTAGTGACCTTCCTCCCATATTTGGGCATACCAGGGGTTGTGACTTTAAATATATACCTTTCTCCCTGGCTCAGCTGATAACGGAGGACAGCCTGTGGCTTAGTGGTTAATACATCTGCTTAATATGCAATACAGCCCAGGTTCGAATCCCAGTAAGGGTATGGCTAGCTGATGAGAGCTAAATAGCTTGAAATAGATCTATACTAGTCTCCCTTTATTTATTTATCAGCACAAACATTTATTTATCCCCTTTCCATATTCCACTCTTTCCATTTCAGGACTTCCTGGGCAGGACTTACTGATGGTAGCAGCTAAACACAGCTGCTCCTTTATTACCAGTGGTGTTATCTGTTAAGATGATCATCTATCAGACATCTGACAGACACCTTCCTCTTCGGGAAAAAAAGGGAAAGGAGAGAAGTTTTGTCAAGCAAATGCCTTTCTGATCTTTGCAGCTTCTGTGTCTGTGAAGAGAAGGGGGGCCAGCTGAAGGCAGAACTGCTCCGCGCTGGAAATCTCCGGCTGCCTTGCAGCCCCAAGTAAGCTTCCCTCCCACTCAGTTCAAAGATTGAATTACCTGATTTCAAAACGAGCAGAATTCGTATGCGGGAGCATTATTTGTTTATTTAAATCTAGCTTCTTTGCTACAAGATCCTCTTCCGTTATTTTATCTATTTAAAGAGGTGTCTAAAATGGCAATGAGCCAGTTGAATTGCTGACTAACATTGTTTATCTAATTATACGGACTTTCAAAACTTCAAAGAAAGGGAGTGAATTTCACCTCACAGTCGGCCAGCAGATCTTTACTAATTAGTTTCACTTTTAAAGTTTTAAAAGACTCTTTGCTAATATAGAGACATTCAAAACAGAGGTGAATATGCTGAACTGTTTCGTTACAATGCTAATTTTTTGAAACCTTCTGCAAACTTTCTGCTAAGTTCTACGAAGTTTATAAAAAAAAAAGAAGAAGGGAGGAACAGCCGGCTAGCAGTTTCTTATTAATTAGTTTCACTTCTCTGAAGAGTTTACAAGATTTTCCTCTTATCAACTTTCCTAATATATATTTCTGATATAGAGAAGTCCAAAATGGCGCTGAATATGCCGAGCTGCTTCATTACAATGCCTTTTTTTCTGAAACCCTTTGAAAAATCTTAAAGAGCTAACAAAGGGGTGATTTAATACCTTTTTTCTCATGAGCTGCATAGCGGGCCAGTAGAGTTTGATTAATTGCTTGAAGATAAGACTTATAATGGCATCAAAATTAAATCCTGGGCTGAAACCTCCTCCTAGAAGCACATCCCCCATACCTGACACAAAGTTGCAGCCTCCACCCTCTATGCCCCCTATTGCAGAATTGCTAATGAAAGAACTTTTTTTGGAAACTTTTAGAGAATTTAGAGAGCAGAATTTAGAAACTTTTAGGGAATTCAGAGAGGAGATAAAAGAGGAGATAAAAGAGTTTAAGGCGGACTTATATGATAAACTTGATACTAGGATTGCCAAAATAAATGATGATATGCTGGGACTTGTAACTGTATTGACAGAACATGTTTCCGGAATTGAAGATAATCTAGAGATTCTTAATGAAGCTAATACCAATTTGACATCTAAAACTGAGGTGGTGCAACAAAAAGTTGAAAACGCTGAAAAACAAATTATTATGATACAGTACAGGCAGATGGAGCTCGCATTAAGAGTCAGGGGGTTGCGTGAGGATAAACAGGAGAACTTGAAACAGATTTTTTCAGAGGCTTTTGACCATCTGGTGGGAAGACCGGGGTCCAACTATGACTGGCAGATCGATAAAATTTATCACGTTAATTCTTGGGCGGCAAAACAGAAGCAACTCCCCCGAGATGTAGTTACATACTTCGCCACAAGAGAGTTCAGAAACATGATACTACAAGAGTCCTATAACACCAGGCTTCAAATTGGCGGCCAGGATTTGATTGTCTTGAAAGAAATACCACCTCAAATGCTAAGAGCCAGGAGAGATTATGCCTTTCTAGTGGAAGAACTCAGAAACCGTCAGATACAGTATAGATGGGATGTGCCATTTGGTATTATAATTACATTTGACAAGCAAAGATATCGTCTCAACTCTGTATGGAAAGCTCGAGATTTCTATCATAATATTCTGAAGGTGGGACACCCTGCACCATCTGGATCTGGAGAAAGATCACAAGAAGGACAAGATAGACAGCAAACTACACAACTACCAGACAAGACGCACCATCTCCCCTTCCCGGAAGACCTAGCCGTATGACTACCAGACAAATGGAAAAACAAGCTACAAAGCAACAACCTCAACAATCACCGGCCATTGATCAAGGAGTCACAGCAACAAGCTCAGAAGCCATGGGAGGAGCTAGGCCAAAGGTTAAACAGGCCATGCAGGAGGCTCTAAAAAAGCTTCAGGCAACCAAAGATGACAACTAAGATTTTGACATGGAATGTCAATGGACTGAACTCTCCACAGAAGAGAAAGAAAATATTTCACTATCTTAAACAGTTCAAGAATGATATAATTTGTCTGCAAGAAACTCATATCAAATCAACTGATCAAAAATATTTGTTTAACCCCAAACTTGGTCAACATTTTGTGACCTCTGCTACGGAAAAGAAAAATGGTATAGTTGTATACTTTAGAAAAGACATTAAGGCTGAACTAATTGAAGCAGATCCCTTTGGAAGATATATCACGCTAGACCTAATCTTAGAAGGGAAAAAGACATTACTTTTGGGAATTTATGCTCCTAATCAACAGCAAGACGGATTCTATAGAAATCTTTATGCTAAATTAGTACAGTGGGACTATAAGTCTTGTATACTATTGGGTGACTGGAACGGCGTGATTGACACTAAAAGAGATAAGAAGACCTCTCGCCCAAATACTAAAATGCGAGCTAAGCTACCCAAACCTTTTTTTGACATAATGGACGACTTTGAATTGAGAGATATTTGGGGAGAAAGAAACGCAGAGGAATATGATTTCACCTTCTTTTCCGATAGACATCAATCCTTTTCAAGGATTGATTTTATACTAATCACTAATGATTTGCTTTGTAGGGTGAAGAAGACAAAGATTGCGGTGAGGGTCCTTTCGGATCATAACCCAGTTTGGGTGGAATTGGGAAGGATAGTGCAGGCAAGAAGGTCTTGGAGGCTGAATGAAAACTTATTCAGATATGAAAAGTACATTAATGATTGTAAAAAAATGTTATCTGAATACTTTGTTCTGAATATGAATAAGGGTACACCTATGGAATTTGTATGGGATGCAAGCAAAGCGTATATGAGAGGAGTACTGATGAATATAAACAAAATACATAGACATAAACAAGGGCTAAAACGAAAAGAATTGGAAGAGGAAATTAAAGGGAAAGAGTTGGAGTTAACATTGAATCCAGGTGATACAAAGGTTAAGGAAGCAATTACCATATTAAAATCCCAATTTGATATGTTGATCTCTGGCCAGGTAGCCACTAGTTTATTATATACAAAACACAACACTTTTTGTAACGCAAATAAACTGGGCAGATGGTTAGCTTATCAGATTAGGAAAAAAAGGAAAATTCGAAATGTAACCAAATTGATTTATAGAGGGAAGGAGGTGTTTCAACAGGAGGAGATTCAAAAGACATTTCGGGAATTTTTTACAGAATTGTATAAAGGGGACAAAATTAAGGGTTTAGATATAGACAAATACTTAGATAAAGAGAAAATACCCCTAGTTAGAGAAGAGTACAGGCAAAAGTTGAACCAACCAATAACCTCGGGGGAAATCTTACAGGTAATTAAGCAACTAAAGTTAGGGAAAGTGCTAGGCACAGATGGATTGACAGTGGTTTACTATAAAAATTTACAGTTAGAAATGGTAGAACCTCTTAGAGAACTATTTAATAAAATCCAAATGGAAGGTAAAGTGCCCCCATCTTGGAAGACAGCGTTTATATCTTTGATACCCAAAGAAGATCAAGATACTACCCAACCAAAAAATTACAGACCTATCTCATTACTTAATGTAGATTATAAAATTTTTACTAAAATACTAGCGAATAGGTTAATGGTGGTTATTCAACAATTGATACATACCGACCAAACAGGTTTTATGCAGGGGAGACAGATGAAGAGTAATGTTAGACTAATTATTAATGCATTAGAATATTTGGGAAAGAACAACCAAATTCCTGCTGCATTCATATTTCTGGATGCTGAGAAGGCCTTTGATCGAGTTAACTGGCAATTTCTGTTGAAGATATTGCAAAAAAATGCAGATAGGAGATAGCTTTTTACGGTCAATTAAAGCAATATACCAACAGCAAACAGCTCAAATCATAGTCAACGGAAGCTTAACAGACCCTTTTCAAATCGGAAAAGGTACAAGACAGGGCTGTCCTTTGTCCCCACTATTGTTCATTATAACTTTGGAAGTATTGTTGAATAAAATACGGGGCTTGAATGGTCTAAAAGGGATCAAGATTAGGCAGCAAGAATATAGAGTCCGCGCTTTTGCGGATGATTTGGTCATAATATTGGAACAACCGCAGGAATCTAGTATGGTTTTAATGAATACGATTAATCAATATGGTCAAGTGTCTGGTTTTAAAATAAATTTAGGAAAAACAAAAATATTAGCTATAAATATGAATACTAAACAAAAGGAAGAATTAGGAGGGATGCTAGGATGTGAGGTAGTCAAAAAAGTCAAATATCTTGGGGTTAATATTTTAGCCTCAAACGGGAAATTATATAAGCACAATTATGAACCACTTTGGCAGAGTATACAGATAGAGATGAAAAAATGGGAGAAATTGCACTTATCCTTGTTGGGCAGGATAGCGGCAGTGAAAATGAACATCTTACCAAAAATTTTATTTCTTTTTCAAATGTTACCTATACTTTAAAAAGATGCGAATCTTTTAGAATGGCAGAAGGGTATCAACAAATTTGTATGGGCCGGAAAGAAGCCGAGGGTAAAGATGAAAATAATGCAAGATGTACGCGAGAGAGGAGGCTTGAAATTACCTAACCTAAAATTATATTATGATGCAGTGGCACTATCCGCAATTAGTGATTGGACCCATTTAACCAATGATAGAATACTGAATATCGAGGGACACGACCTGGTATATGGTTGGCATGCTTACTTGTTATTCAACAAAAAATTGGATAAGAATTTTAAAAGTCATATTTTAAGAAATGCTTTACTGCGGGTCTGGAAAAAATATCAATATAAACTAAATGACAAGTTACCCATGTGGGCAATTCCTAGACATGCAATTGAAAATATGAATATAGCACAAAAACAGGATAGAACCACCTACAGACAACTTCTCACTTTGGAAAGGGGGGTTCTACAACTAAAATCTTTATAGGTATTGAAAGAGGAGAAGATAGTTCAAACATGGTTCCAGTATGGCTAATTACAGGCCAGGTGGAAAATAGACCAAAAAACTGGTTTTATCCAAGTTGAGGATAATTTGTTTAAACAAATAAGAGATCAAAGTTTAATGCATATAAAGAGGATATATAATGTACTAATACAGATGGATTCGGAAACAGAATTAGTTAAAGATTGTATGATAAAGTGGGCTCAAAATATTGAAGAACCCATAATGTTGGACACATGGGAAAGAATATGGGTAAGAAATGTGAAATTCACACAAGCACAAAACCTGAGAGAAAATTTTTATAAGATGTTTTATAGATGGCACTTAGATCCTAAAAAGCTGGCTTCTATGTATCCGAATGTACAGCCTAAATGTTGGAGATGTGGTTCTCTCGATGCTACATATTTTCATATATGGTGGACTTGTTAAAAGGTTAAGGCATTTTGGATAAAAATGTGGTGGATTATGCAAAATATTTTTAAAAGAAGGATAAAGTTTACTCCTAAGTTATTTTTACTAGGTATATGTACTGACTTTACAGCGGTAGAGACTTATTTGGTTCTGCACCTAATAACGGCAGCAAGACTGTTGGTGGCCCAATACTGGAAGAAGGAAGACCTGCCTACAACTCAAGAATGGACATTGAAAGTTACAAACTTAGTCGAGATGGGGGGAGGGGGGAGGGGGGGAGGGGGGATATATAGTATGTGTTAGATTTCAAAGTAACGCGACTGCACTTGTATACTGTTGCTCTTTAATTCCACTGTAAAAATAGGACAAGCTGAATATATTAATAGATAGTAGAAATACACCAAAGGGAGGAGTAGAGGGATAGAAGAAAGAGGGGTAGAGAGGGTGGGAGAGAGGATTGGAGGGAGGGTGAGAAGGAAGGGAGGGAGTGTACCGGGAGAGAGGAGTGGTAGAGGGGGAGGGGAAGTATGGGGGGAGGGGAATGATGGAGGGAAGATGGAAAGTTGGAGGGGGGCGAAAGAAAGGGTGTATGGAGGGTCGAAGAGGTGCATTGGGTTTCTATTTTGTGGGGTATTGTTGGCAAGAGGAATGGCTGTGTTTATTGTTTAATGTTATATGGCTCCGGTTATGCACAGTATATATGTGACTGTATGAAAATGAAAATGGAAAATAAAAAACACATTTACATATTCCACTCTTTCCATTTCCAACCACACTCAGTTCACTGTCAGTATCAACAATTTTCTTGTCTATTTGTTTATTTTTTCCTTCAGTTTTTAGAACTCTGACCTCCACTTTCTTCATTTGATGAACATCCTCAATTTTTCCATCAAATTTTACTGTTCTATGATCTATGTTCTCCAATCTCTTTCTCTGTTATTTCTAATAATTTTTGAATTTCAAACATAGTCTTTTGCAATGTTAAGGTTTCTTTTTCATGTTTCACCATTCTTCCAACTTGTAAACCCTGCCACTCTGGCATTCAAAACTTTTTATTAAATTTTAATCAAGTTCCTTTACAATCTTTCAAGACAAGGCTTTGTTTTCACTCCACTCCAGCTGCCAATAAAGCTCACAAAGAGCACCTGTATAAACAACCCATGCTCTTCTCACTATCACTCTCTAACAAGCTGAGGAACCTTGAAATGCAAAGTCAAATTATCAAAGAGAAAAAAGAAAAGACAATATTTCCAAACCTTCCAAGCCTCCAGCCTCCAAGTGGCAGTGTTACTTCCTTTCCCTCTGTTATTACAGCCCTCTTTATATTCCTTTTATATCTTGTTTATATTCCGGACATAAAGAAAACAAAATTCTTAAATGGAGCAAAAAAACAACAACCCATCCAATCCAGCATTATAAAAATAAGGAAAAAATTTTTAACCCATAAGTATAAAAAAAAGAATATAAATAAGTAGAAGAAGAAAAACTAATCAGTTCAATTTAAATAATAGGAAACATTTGCAAAAGTTTCATCAGTAAAATAATTTTTTTTTTAAAAAGGATAACACACTGTCTAATGTAGCTTAATTTCGCCACTTACTCTCTTCTGTTTTCAAATTTAATTTAGCTTTATTTTTTGGGGGGGGGGTAGTGTCTTTTATAATAATAAGATTTCCTCACCAGATGGACACACTTTCTGTTTCCGTTTTTGTCCCATTCCGGAGCTGTCCCAACTTCAGCAACTTCAATGGCTGCGCTTCTGTCGCCAGCAAAAAGAGATTATCCTGGATCAGTCAGGGACTTTGCAGTATCCCTGAGATCAGCAGGATGTACTCTTCCTGTCACTGTCACTTTGGGATGGTTTAGGTCCAAAAGGACCATCCAGCGGCAAAAGTATCAACTGCGAACTTGGCGCCCCAAGATCGCACGTCGTGTCGTCGCGATGTCAGATCCTAACTGGCCTACACTGTGTCATTATTGATGTAAATGCAATATCAATGTGATTAAACAAGCTACAAAATAACATACTAAAATTGTTATTTAATGTATTAATTAAAATTATTTTAATGGTTATTAAGAAGACATTATAAAATATTTGTGTGGCAGAATATAGTCCTCATGGACCACAGATTTTGCAATCAGTGATTCTGAACAAAGCTGAGTAACAGAATGCATGTTTTCTGTGTAAAAAGTCCCAGATTTAAAAATGTCTATGTTGGGCTGAAGGAAAAGAAAATCCCCTTTAAAAATCTGGAGAATCTCTGCTAATTCAGGGCCACATTACTATAAGATGGATAGGATGATCCAGATAGCTGGCAACAATGCAGATTTACATCATTGCATTTATTTCCAGAACAGGTAAAATATTTCAACACTCTTGAGCTCTTGGCTACATTAATGTTACTGAAGATTCAACTGTACCAGATGGTGCTTAGAAACTTCAATAGATAATGTCCAAGAAATAGCAATCAGACTAATGATCATTGAAGATATTGCAAATCACATCTTTGGAAAGTATTCCAAAGTAATAAAATTCATTCTTACTGACTTTTGTGTATTATAGTTGCTGCTTCACAAATAAAATTTAAAGTTAAAACCTTAAACAAAATTGGAATCCTATGCATGTCCTCAATAGTGAGTAAAGTTCTCTATCCAATCTTAGAAAGTTGTTGTGCTATAGAAACTGGAATTATTGATTACTCACACAGACTAGTTGTCAATAGAGAATGATTCTTCTATATAAACTTGTAAATGAAAAATAATTCAATACTAAGCAAAGTAAGTTGCAAATTAAGCAGTTTGTTACACATATTTCACTTTCCCATAACCATGATTGATCAGATAGATTATAATCCAGTTAAAGGCAAAAGTACTTTCAACCTAAATCCTGAAGTCAATAAGCCACTAAGTTTCCCCTACCATTTTATTTTTATCCAACATAATAATCTAAATTGCAATAACAATGAAAAGTTCATAAACAGAAAGACAACATGTTTCTTTCGGCCAATTTCTACCCAAACCTCCTCCCTCCCACCCTCCCACCCTCCCTATCCTTCCTTCCTTCCTTCCTTTCTTTCTTTCTTTCTTTCTTTCTTTCTTTCTTTCTTTCTTTCTTTCTTTCTTTCTTTCTTTCTTTCTTTCTCTTCCTTGAAGTTACTCTTTACTCCTGGCAACTGCCTGGAAAAAACCTTCTAGTTTCATCATAAGATTTCAGAAGTACCATTGCTAGCTTGGTGACTTTTGACTCTTCCTGAGTCCTAAGAAAATATTCCTTTCAGGGGTTCTGAAAAATTTGCAGGGACTGTCCAGGCAACCTCTGAGAAATAGACATGACTGAATGCAAGACAAAAATGTTTAGTTACGTAGTAAGGCAAGGCAAGGGAAAGCTAATAAAGGAGGTATTATAGATAATTATCTTATGTAACTTGAAACAAAGTAAAAGTAATATCAAATTTATCTTAAAAAGGTGATGATAGGCATATTGAAATAAGGCTCAAGATGTTTCATTTTGAATGACAGTAATTGATGCCTTATCCTAGCTGTCAACTGCCTCTCAGGATAAGCATATAGGAAATGACTGAGCAATGAACAAGGTGATCTTCCATTGTCAATGCTTGGGTAAATCTTTTCTTCAAGCTCGGAATGTGAAATGAATCCTCACTGAACAATTAAAAATGGCTCATGGTTTGATTTATCTCCTATTTAATGATGCTAATTATAGATAGTATATGCATGTGTGTCAGGAGTTGAAAATACACTTTTTTCTCAGTATATCTATCATGCTGTTTAGAGGTTACATTGAAATAATACTGATGGCTGATTTATCAATGAGGTTAACTGATACCATTTGTAACTACAATATACACAGATACTAAACCTTTTGGTCTTATTCTGTCAGATTTATGCCCTAGAAAGCAGAAGGAAGCACACATGGAATTCCTTTCATCAGTATATCCCCAAAAAAAGAGCCGAGGTGGTGCAGTGGTTAGGGTGCAGTACTGCAGGCCACTTCAGCTGACTGTTATCTGCAGTTCAGTGGTTCTAATCTCACCGGCTCAAGGTTGACTCAGCCTTCCATCCTTCCGAGGTGGGTGAAATGAGGACCCAGACTGTCAGCAATAAGCTGACTCTGTAAACCGCTTAGAGAGGGCTGAAAGCCCTATGAAGCGGTATATAAGTCTAACTGCTATTGCTATTGCTATTGCTAAATCCTTCTAAAAGGCAATTCTGACTGTTGTGTATTGAATAGCAATACAGGATTGTCTAGATTTGGTAATTTCACTTTTGCTACTGATTCCAGAAAGAATTAACATTCACTGCTGAGACAAAGCATTAGGAAATAAAATATTTTTTCTTAAAAAATAAAGAAATAATTCTGTCTCACGAAACATTTTCATTAGAAGTATAGTAGTGAAATATCACTGCTGTGAAAGCCAGTTTGGCCTCCTGGCCTAAAGTTTGATAACTCAATTTGAGTCTATCCCCAGTCTCTTTTCTGTCCAACTAACACCACAGATTTATTGTTAATGGTAATAGTATAAATGTTATTTATCTCACTTGAAATCAAGAAAGAAGATGAGTTATAAACAAAAACATTTTATTTAAATAAATAAAAGATTGATTGATCTAATTAAATATTGAATATAGAATAATATTTATTTATTTGATTGATTTCTATTGCCACTCATCTCAACAAATGACTCTATGTTACTATAATGTGATAGAAACTTTATAGTTTGGCTTTATTTATTTATTTGTTTATTTATTTATTTATTTATTTATTTATTTATTTATTTATTTATTTACCACATTTATATGCCGCCCAATCCCAAAGGACTCCGGGCGGCTTAGATGATTAATGACATTTACTCTCTGTCTAATTAGAAGTAACTCCTACTTATTTTATTAAAATTAATCTCCAGATAAAGCTGAATCCTATTGTCAGCATTCCAAATATCATGCAGAATTTAATCAGAGTCCAAGGCAAAATGATCCTTAAAGTTCCAATTTAATAAGACAGACATCTTAGCACACCTGTGTAATCCCAATTCTAAAGAGCTTCCTGGTATTCCACCCAGTTAAAAGTTCATGATCTTGTCCCCACACCCACAAATCCATCACATAGTCCAAACTTCTAGCATCTCCATCCAGCTGGTTCCGGTCAGGTGCAGAGGTGCCGAAACAAAAGATGACCTTGGGCTTCTAGAAAGGAATGACAAAAACACATTCCACAATTCTACTCCTTTCTATTCCCTCTCCCAATTACTACACTAATGAAACAGTATAATGAAATAATAGAGAGTGTGGCAGGCCAAAGATCCTAAAAAGGAATATGACTGCAGGCCTGACAGGCAGCCTCTCCTCAGAAGAAAAGCTTTTCCTGAAAAGAGAACAACATAAAACTTAACATAACAAAATTAACCATTTCTTCCCCCTCTCCAGGGGGACCCTTTGGCTTATCGGGAAACTTCTCATGGAATTGTTTTACTAACTTCTCCACTTTTAAGTTCAGGCTTTTCACCCAAGTAGCTTCAGACAAAGTCTAACCCTTCCAATGCACTAAATACTGTAAGTGACCCCTATACAGCCTGGAGTCTATGATTTTTTCCACCTCAGATTGTGTTTCCCCTTCTATCAATACAGGAGGAGAAAAAGCTTGGGTGTATGGTCTTATGCTAGACCCAATTATGACTTCAACAAGCTACAATGAAATTTTGGGTCAGTTTTCCCTAGACTTCTGGGTAGACTGAGTTGAACTGTAAATGGGTTAACTATATTCAATATTGGGAATGGATCTAGAAATTTTGGACCAAATTCCTTGCTAGGCATTCATAATCTTATGTATTTGGTAGACACAGAAACTTTGTCTCCCACACGAAAGGGGGGTTGGAGTGAGCGATGTTTATCAGCTTGCTTCTTGTATGCTTCTGCCACATCTGCCAGAGCTTTCTTTGTATTTTCCCATCCTTTCTTTAGTGTGTCCATCCATTCATTCAGCGACATGAAGGAGGGAGGTTCTCTAGGCAACTCAGGCATGGCAACAAATTAGTTTAGTTTAGTTTTGGTTTATTTGTATGCCACCCTTCTCCAGGAGGGACTCAGGGCGGCGAACAACTCAAAGGGGAAAGGGAACATAAACAACAGTACACATAATTAAAATACACGAAAATCACACAGCCATACGAGTCGAGAGGGGAGGGGAACTCATGAACCCCAGGCCTGCCGGCACAGCCAGGTTTTGACGGCTTTCCGGAAGACCTGGAGAGAGGTGAGGGTCCGGATCTCCGCGGGGAGTTCATTCCAAAGGGCCGGAGCTGCTACAGAGAAGGCCCTCCCCCGGGTAGTAGCCAGATGGCATTGGCTGGTGGACAGAACCCGGAGGAGGCCGACCCTGTGAGATCTGACGGGTCTTTGGGAGGTAATTGCCAGCAGGCGGTCTCTCTTGCCACTGGTAATCTGGAAAGGAGTTAATTCAGTGCAGCTGTGGACCATATCATTGTATGCCACTTCGCCAAAAGGTAGCAAGTCCGACCACTTGTCTTGCTGATAGTCCACATAATACCAGATGTATTGTTCCACCACCGCATTGGCCACCTCTGCTGCACAATTCATGCTGGGATGAACCTCTGAGCTCAGTTCTTGTGAGGACCCAATGGACCTCAGAACCTCTCTCCAAAATTTGGCTGTGAACAGGACTCCGCGGTCTGAAATGATACTCTTGGGCACTCTGTGCAGGTGATAAATGTGTTTCACAAACATTTTCACTAATTTAATTGCGGACAACAGCCCATAGCAAGAGATGAAATGCGCTTGCTTGGAAAACAAATCAGTAACTGTCCAGATTATCCTATTTCTGCTGCTTTATGGGAGACCACGATGAAGTCCATTATGACCTCTTTCTATGGTTGGTTTGGTCTGGACACTCATTGTAGTAGTTATGGGGACTTCTTCGGCAGTGTTTTCATTGTTGGGCAAGTAGTACAGCTTTTGACGTAATCTTCCACCTCCGTTTTCATCTTTGGCCACCAAAATTGATGTCTGGTGAGGTGGAGTGTTTTTAGGATTTTTAAGTGGCCTTCTAGTTCTGCTTCATGGCTTTGCTGTAGAACGTTCAGCCTCAACCTTATGGGGACATACAGTTTGGAACCCTTCCAGGCTAATCCATTTTCCATCGTTAGGATATTCTGGTTATTGGTCTGTTGGGAGCACCAATTTCATAGTTGTCATCAGCTTATCCTGGCTTCAGTTAGTGATTTGGGCTGTCTTTTGGTGGGAGGAAGAAATGATGGGGTGAACAACTTCTCCCTTCCTACTGTCGTACTGTGGTTTTCTTGACAAAACATCCCCCAACAAGGGTTTTGGTACTTGTTGGATCCCTGGGTTTTTTGTTTCTGCTGCAGGTGCTGCAGGTTCTGGGCTCTTGGATTCAATTGTCCCTGGGTGGCCCTTTTCTTCCACCTGTGGTATCAGGCCAAATGCAATCATCAGTTTCCTACCGCTGTCTTCCCACTTTATTGTAGGCTTCCACTTGTCAAGTCATGCAATCCCCAAGATAATATATTCTGGCATCTCAGGAGCTACAACAAATGAGAGAACCCATAAATCCATCACATGGTCCAATCTTCTTTGGCCACGCTGGCATCTCCACCCAGCTGGTTCTGGTCAGGTGCAGAGGTGTGGAGACAAAAGATAACCTTGGGTTTCTAGAAAGGAATGACAACAACACATTCCACAATTCTACTCCTTTCTATTTCCCCTCCCAATTACTACACTAATGAAACAGCATAATCAAATAATAGAGAGTGTGGCAGGCCGAAGATCCTAAAAAGGAATATGACTGCAGGCCTGACACCTATATTGAGTATTATTAATAATAATTTCTATCCATTTAAGACTGTTCACAAAATTCTGGTGTACATAGCAGAGTATGGATTAGATTCAGTTTTAGCCATTATTTTGGTATACTAGTTTAAATCAGTGCTATTTAATTAATTAATTTAAATTAATTTACCATTGATTTCAGTTCCTGTGCTGTTAACATGACTGTATGAATATACAGTTGATTTACTTTTGGAATATATCAGAATTTTTAAAAAATCAGAAATAACTTTAAAAAATGTAATTGCTAATGTTTTTTTTTTAAAAAAATAGTTATGTTAGTTTTCTGTCATGCATGCAGGGACGTGCAGTCACTAGAGGCAGGGGAGGCGTGGCCTCACCAGTCATGAGGAAAAGGAAAGAATTTTAAAGAATTTTTTAAAAAATAATTAAAGCCAAGGTAGTTGCTACCAGATTCACAGTGACTTGGAACAGTGCTTAACTATAGGCAGAGGCCAGAGAAATAGGGGCCTCCTGTGCATAAGCAATTTTTCACCTTTTAAGAGTTAAGCAAGGGTTAACAAGGAAAAAATTTCATATGCAAAAGAGGCACGTGTTCTCTCGCCTCCTGTAGAGGGCATTTTTAAAGGCTTTTTAGAGTTCTCTGGGAGCAACTAGCTCAGTCTGACTCAGAGCTCTGGCCTTTCATGAGGGCAGGCAGAAGCAGAGTTGAAATCGTCTCTGAAACAACTGGAAAAGGTCCATGTGTGGGGAGGGGGGAGGAATTCAAAAAGTTTGATCGGAAGGCAGCAGGGGAAGGTGTGGGTATGGCAGAGGAGCTGCTTTCAAGCCTTTGGAAAATATATCCAATCCAACTTCTGTGTTTGTGTTTGTTTGAGAGTGAGTGAGTGAGAGGGATCCAATTTGATGCCCGAAGGGCTTTGCAGGAAGAAACGTGGCTTGAGGCGCAATGATGGTCCTGGCTGTGGGGCGCACGCCCATTAAACCCCTCTCTTGGTTCCCTCCTCCTCCTCCTTCTCCTTCCACAGCCTGCATGATGTTGCTGCTGTAGGCCGAGAGCTGCCACCGAAGCTGCTGCACAGCTGAGAGAGGGAGAGCGCGAAAGCAGAGGCAGGGCACCAAGCTTTGGTTAAGGCAGGCAAGGGAAACCGCGAGCTGAAAGGAAGTCTTGCTGGGAAGGTGCAGCAGCAGGGCTTTAAAGGGCTCCCCCCTCCCCAGCCAGCCAGCCAGCCCACCCAGCCCATTCCTCCCCCGCCACCACTGTGTCCAACAGGCCAGGCGTCTCACATTTATGGCGGACATAAACGCGAGACACCTGGCCTGTTGGGACACAGCGGCGAGAACGTCCCTGCCACCTCCGCGCTCCGCCGCCTCGCCCCCCCCTGCCTCCTCCGACCCCACCGCTGTGAAGAAAAAAAACACACACACACACCTCACAATAAAAAAATTACAAATTAAATTACAATAAATTTGAATGCCCCCCTCCCTCCGTCGGATCCACCTTTTCCAGCTGTGGAAACTCTCTCAACTCTCCTCTTGTCCACCCAACGTAAGCGTGCTCAACGTAAGCGTGCTCATAAGGCATGATTCGCTGCTCCCCGATCATGAGGTGGGAGAATCAGTGCCTCTTTTGCATATGAAAGTTTTTGCTTTTTAACTCCTCCTTAACTTTTAAAAGGTGAACAATTCCTTAGGCATTTCTCTCGGAGCAGTGGAGTTGTGATCTTGGTTTGAGGGGTAGCGAGATCTTACCCCTGTCATGGTCGGACCACTACCTACTGAGGCTTGACTTTTGGAGACCAAACCCCCACTGTAGGGAGGAGGAACCAATTAGGTGGTTCCACCCCAGGCGACTTATGGACCCTTTGGGCTTTCAGACGGAGCTTGGCGTTGTTCCTGATACCCTTGCCCGCAGTCCGGCGGAGACTCTGGTTGCTGCTTGGAATTCAGCAGCGGCAGGGGCTCTTAACCAGATTGCGCCTTTACGGCCGATCCGAGGCAGTGGATCCAGGAGGGCTCCTTGGTTTACTGAGGAACTCCGGGAGATGAAGCACCGAAAGAGACGCCTAGAGCAACGATGGAGATCCACTAAGTCCGAGTCAGACTGAGCGCTTCTAACATCCAGCATCAGAGCCTACCTCCGGGCAATTAGGACGACTAAAAGAACACACATTGCCTCTCTGATTGCTTCCGCTGAGTTGCGCCCAGCCGCCTTGTTCAGGATAACCCGTTCCCTCCTAAATAGGAGGGATACGAGCGATCCTTTGCCAGGCAGAGCTGAGGATTACGTCCAATTCCTCGCGGATAAAGTTGCTCGGCTTCGGACGGACCTGGACTCCAATTGCGCAGAGCCAGCCGAGGCACCAGGGGAGAATCTGGCAGGACATCACTGGATTGATTTTCAAGCTGTTACCCCTGAGGATGTGGACAAGGCCATGGGAGCTGTAAGTGCCTCCACATGTGTACTGGACCCGTGCCCCTCCTGGCTGGTCGCTAACAGCAGGGAGGTGACACGGGGCTGGATCCAGGCGGTTGTTGCCGCCTCCCTTCGGGAGGGGTTCTTTCCCCCCACTCTAAAGGCGGCGGTGGTGAGACCCCTTCTGAAGAAGTCATCTTTGGATCCAGCCGTCTTAAACAACTATCGTCCAGTCTCCAACCTCCCCTTTGTGGGGAAGGTTGTTGAGAAGGTGGTAGCCTTTCAGCTCCGACGGTCCTTGGAGGAAACCGATTATCTAGATCCCTTCCAGTCGGGATTTAGGCCTGGCTACAGCACGGAAACCGCTTTGGTCGCATTGATCGATGATCTCTGGAGAGCCAGGGATGGAGGTTATGCCTCCGTCCTAGTGCTCCTTGACCTCTCAGCGGCTTTTGATACCATCGACCATGGTATCCTTCTGCGACGACTGCGGGAGGTGGGGGTGGGAGGCACTGTCTTACGGTGGTTCTCCTCTTACCTCTCGGACAGGTCACAGTCGGTGTTGGTTGGAGGGCAGAGATCGACCCCCAGGCCCCTGAATTATGGGGTGCTGCAGGGTTCGGTCCTGTTCCCCCTCCTGTTTAATATCTACATGAAGCTGCTGGGTGAGATCATTCGACGGCACGGGATAAAATATCATCAGTATGCGGACGATACGCAGTTGTATCTGTCCGCCCCGTGCCAACTCAATGAAGCGGTTGACGTGATGTGCCAGGGCCTCGAGGCTGTTAGGGACTGGATGGGGGTTAACAAGCTTGTACTCAATCCAGATAAGACCGAGTGGCTGGTGTGCTTCCCTCCTACTAATTGGCCAAGTGTTCCATCTCTTAGGCTGGGGGATCAAACAGTACGCTCCTCAGACAGGGTTCGCAATTTGGGAGTCCTCCTGGACCCACAGCTGACTCTCGAACACCATTTGTCGGCTGTGACCAGGTGGGCATTTGCCCAGGTTCGCCTGGTGCACCAGTTGCGTCCCTACCTGAACCGGGAGGCTCTCACAACAGTCACTCACGCCCTTGTGACCTCTAGACTGGACTACTGCAACGTGCTCTACATGGGGCAGCCCTTGAAGAGCATTAGGAGACTTCAGCTTGTCCAGAATGCAGCCGCGCGAGCGATCGTGGGTGCACCTCGGTTCACCCACGTAACACCTATCCTCCGCGAGCTGCACTGGCTGCCTATTGGTCTCTGGATATGCTTCAAGGCGCTAGTCGTCACTTATAAAGCCCTTCATGGTATTGGACCTGGGTACTTGAGAGACCGCCTGCTGCCAATTACCTCCACTAGACCGATTAGATCCCACAGATTAGGCCTCCTCCGAATTCCATCCGCCGGCCAGTGTCGACTGGCAACTACCCGGAGGAGAGCCTTCTCTGTGGCTGCTCCGACCCTCTGGAACGAACTCCCCGTGGAGATTCGAACCCTCACCACCCTCCAGGCCTTCCGCAAAGCCCTTAAAACCTGGCTGTTCCGACAAGCCTGGGGCTAAAGAATTGTTGTCCCCGTCTCGAATGGTATGACTGTCATGTGTTTTAAATTATGTATTGTTTTGTGTCGTTTAATTTTTTGTTTGTATCCCCCTTCCCTGGTTGAGTTGTGAGCCGCCCTGAGTCCCCTTCGGGGGGAAAGGGCGGCATATAAATAAAATCAACATTCAACATTCAAAAGAGGCCCCGAGTTCTCTGGCCTCCTCCCATAGTTAACACTGAGAGCAGACACCAAGCCACTGTGACTTTGAATCTGGTAGCAACTACCCTGGCTTTAATTATTAAAAAAAAATATTTTAAATTCTTTCTTTTCCCTTAGGAGACTGGTGAGGCCCTGCCTCCCCTGCCTCTAGTGACTGCACGTCCCTGCCTAGGTGGCATCTAAAATATATTCTTATATGTTATTGTTCAGTAATATTGAACAATATTACTTGAAGATTAATAAAAATGTGTAATTTATCTAATTCTGTGATATAGAAAAGAACATACAACAATGTTAACATTTAAAGAAATGTAATCACTTTCATCACTTTCATTCTGTCAAAAACACTGAGAAACTTTAAAATGTTTGGAGAACAGGGAGGATGCAAACAGGTTCTATAAATATGTTAATATTACTGAGTATGCTTAACCTGATGATTAAGGGAAGATTATAACTGTGCAATAATTCAGTAGTTAAAATAGTGAATTTGAGATCTGACATGGTGACCTCTTTTTACTTGCTCCAACTCCTGCCTAGCAGTTTGAAAGAATGCAAATACAAATAGATAAATGCTTACCTCCAATGGGAAGGTAACAGCATTCTGTGTGCCTCAGCATGCTTGGCCATATGACTGAGTGTCTTTGGACAATGATGGTTTCCTTGGCTAAGAGATGGAGCTGCCCCTTAGAGATTTTTTTTGCTATTCTAAAAGCTTTGTTCCTTCCTTCTCTCTCTATTTCCCCTTTTCTTTTACATGAAAAACTAAATAAAAGATTTAAAACCTGAAAAATATTAACTGCATTCATTAATAGAAGACAAGTGTGAAGCTTGCATGAGAACTTGGAATACTTCTGAATCATTCACAGCCCAACACACTAGTAGGAAGAGTTATTTAGCAAAAAAGAAAGAAAAAGTTGTGCTGGGAAAATTGAAAACTTTCCCCCTCGATTAGACACATTTTAGAAGAAGCTGGACTATTGTTGTTGTAGATTTTACATTTATCACTATTTTCAACTCTGCGTAAGTTTGGAAGAATCAAGAAGATGATTTCTAGCTCACACCCATTATCTAGGTTAGTTTGTCTTGTCTGAAACTATTGAATCTTCTGGTCTGCTGGGTTGCTTACTGGAGCTGCTCCCATCTTACACACACATCATTCCGACATCACCTTTTGCTTATTGTCCTTGCTTCCTTGCTACTTTGCCTACTTTCCTTTCTGCCTTCTAGTTTCAGTAAGGGATTTCTCTCTGTGTCCCTCTTTCTCTCTCTCTCTGGCCTCTCTCTTTATTTTATTCACTTTTACCTTTCCATGAATTTTCAGAGATTTATGTTCTTTATGCTTCTACATCTTTTCATTTTTCTTTCTTTCTCAGGAGTCCCTACCAATAAGCCATTGTGATACCTGCCCTCTGTCTTTCAATCGCTTTCCACCTTGGAGGCCTCTCCTAAATATTTAGGTACATTTCTAAAATCCATTAATTGTATCTGTTGTATTTTAATAAATGCTCCTTGGTACCCAACTGGACATGCTCTTATGTGGGTGATGAGCAAAATGACAGAAAAACAGTGGTTCAAGGTCTACCAGGACCTTGAACCACTGTTCCCTCTAAGGTGCACGGCTGCGCGGCCACGCACATGGCAAGAAAACACTGCGCAGGACTTTTCAACTCCCGCGCAGTGATTTCCACAGGCTCCGGAAGCTGGGGAGGAGGTCCTTTGCAGGCTGGACTAACTGCTGCTGCCTCCTCCTCCTCTAACAGCACCGCCGGATTTGCTGCCCGGCGCTGCGGCTTTGAGGAGCCTTTGAGGCTACGGGAGCCAGTAGGAAGGCGGCGGAGGGGCGGGAGCAGGAAAAAAAGCCCCGATAGCCTGTGGGAGATAGGGAAGTATGCATTAACAGTAAGTTTCTAAAGGATAACTCAGCACGAAGGAAGCCGAGGGAAGGAAGCCGTTTTCTAGCGAACGGAGTTTCGGAGAGAAGAGAGCCAGTCCAGGACAACCTTCCCCCCACTTCCCTCTCTGTTGTCCCCCCACCCCTCGCTCCATTGAAAGACTCAGCGAGACTCATCCAGAGCCTGCGGGGAAGGGCCGGCGCTTAACGCTGAGAATCGCCAAATTTGGCTCCGTTTCTGTCTTGCCTAGGCAGCAAAGGAGGAAAAAAGAAGCGGGAAGGCCTGGCAGGTGACAAAGGGAAGGATTTAAAGAAAGCCCGATTCCACCCCGCTATCATTTACCCAGGCACTCCAGCGCCTTCCTCAGGAGTTCGAGACATCCCCCATCATCCTGTAAGAAGGATTCCCCCTTCCAAAGACGCCCCCTCCTCAAAGAATTTCCCCTTCAAAAGAATTAACAAGAAAAGACGCCTCTATCAAAAGGGGGAAAATTTTCCCTGAAAATAAGAAACAATCCATGCCTCTCCCTTGGTGTCTCCATCAGTGATAGCAATAAACAGCCTCAGTCACTATTTACACCTCCAAAGCAGCGGCTCCCAACTTTTGGGGCACTGGGACCGGTTCCGTGGGTAGAGGTTTTTCCGTGGACCGAAGGGGATGGGGGGGCGTGAATTTGGTTGCTCTCTGGATCTCGTGGATGGGGCTTTCCTTATTTGTGTGTCCGAGTTTCTGGCATGCTGTGGCCCGGTTCTGATCCACAGACGGGGGTTTGGGAGCCCTGCTCTAAAGACCTCAAGCAGCTAGGCACCAGCAAACTATCTCTCTGCCTCATTCATGAGTATGAAGGCTCAGACGATGGAATGTATGCACAGATGAGGCCCTGGGGATCGGAGGAGATAGGACCCAGGTGTGGATGGAAGAGATGAGAGTGAGGAATATGAATTCTGATGAAACGTTTTCTCTTGTCTTCATTTCTTTGCCTCGACAATTAAGAGCTTCGCGAGGCAGGGAAGGGGCGGGAGGGTTGCTGCCTCAGACAAAAGTTTTAAGCTGCATTTACTTTTCTCTGTGGAAGGAGGGAGTGGCGGTGGAGCTACCTCAGATAAAAACTGTGTTCTTTTATTCTGCTCTGCAATCGGAAGTGGGTGGCCGCACATTAAGAGGAAGACAAGTTAGCATCTTAAAACCAATAGCCAGTTAGATTAGGAACTAGAACAGCTTGTTTATAAAAATAAAAAAAACCACAAGAACATATCACACCTTGTGTTCCGGAAATTATCGGCTTCGAGACCAAGCAAGAGCACAGGTTTGGAGACAAAAATTACCCTAAGCCGCAAACAGACCGCCTATTGCCACAAACTTTTTACAAAGCAAAGCAGATAAAAACCCTTTTAAATGTACATTCCCATCTGCTTTCAGAGACCGCCTTCAAATGCTGCAAAGGCCTACTCATAGCACTCCATGTGGCTGGAATGATCTGTAAAAGCAGAGTCCTGGGCTCCTATGATCAACCTCTGTGACTGTCTGACAAGCCAAATCAACGTGGAAGCCAAATGCATTGAACAGCCTGTTACTAATGTAATGTTAAGGTATTTAAATGTAGTAGCTGGACCAATGCAGTTGTGCATTGAGCCAGAAGACACAGATTTAAATGATTGGTTGGAGAGGGCTGGCCCCTTCATGAGGCAATCTGCACTGTGATTGGTTGCTGTTGGTATGGAGGAGGAGTTTCCATTGTTTTCCCGCCTTTTTCTTCTGCATGCCTTGTAGGCTCTGTCATTGGCCTCCTCATGCTCCTGCTAGCCAGACTATCTTGTTTCTCCTCATAACCCATTGATATTTTCTTTTAAAAAATAGAATATTTTATTGGCCAAATGTGAATGGACACGCAAGGCATTTGTCTCTGGTGCAAAAAGTCTCAATGTACAAACAACAAAGTAATATAATCATAATACTGATACTAATAAGAGATGGCAGCAGAAAAGATGTTATATAACACTTTTAATTAAGCGGGTACCTTGAATAAACATAACTTTGAGTTTCAAATAATACTGATTTCATTGTTGTCTTAGGTGACATCTGTGAAAAAATTTCAGGTGCTCAGGCATGAAAATGTGCTGCTCAAATACTATACTTTTCTGCTCACACTGAAAAAAAATTAGAGGGAACATTGCCTTGAACCATTTCTTGTTTTGAAGTATATGCCTAAAAGAGAATGGAACACGATGATATTCAAGGCTCTTTTTGACTTGGCAAACTTTTCCATCTAATCCCCTTTTCCTTTATGTTCTCTTATGTGACTTACTCTATTACATTCCAAATATTAAATGCAATGATTTACTGCTGTTCTATGTAATGATTTTTATCTTTTGAAAGAGGCTATTTTACTAAGCAATCAGAAACATCAATCAATAAAGAGCACTCTCTACAGACAAGTTATAATTAGAAACATACTATATTGAGAAGCAGGATTTAATAAAACTCTGGTGAGTCCCTCCAATTAACCACCAAGTAAATAGTGCCTCACTCAAATACCAAGGACAACACAGGTAAGTTTTCACATGTGTTGGCTGTTCACTAAAAGTATGAATTCAGAATGCATGTGTTACCATGCTATATACATGACTGCCTTAAAAATCATGCTTAAAAAGTGCTGATCAATTCCCCATCACCCTGGATAACAGTAGACAGAAATAAAATTAAAATCCAACTTTATAGTCTAGCAAAATGGGTTAAAATAAAATAAAAGGAAACTTTACTGAAACATATAACATTCTTCACTTAGGGGAAAAAAATAAAATTCAATTTTAGACTGAATTTACAACCTAAATCTCAGGAAGTATTCACTCAATTTTGTTGTGCTTTTATCAGTATTGCCAGCAGTGTTGGACGTGGATGCATTATCTTTGAGTCAGTTTTTGACTCCTGGTGATTCCTGATGACTCTCTGGATAGTCCCAGTTTTCTTGGCTTTTTAGAAGTGGTTTGCCATTACCTCTTTCTTAGGGCTGAGAGAGACAGTGAATGGCCTGAGGTCATTCAACTGGCTTTACAGCTGAGACATATCACACTTTATATATGATTTATACAAAGTAAAATAGGTACAGAAAATAACTATGTGGATAATTGGTGTTACACAATATAATATGCAATACATTTTACAGCATCATAGAATCATATGATTCGAAGAATTTTAGAGATCATTGAAGCCCAACAATTGTTCAATGCTGAATCTAATGCAGCCTGGCTGCCAGATGAACATCTAGAATGTTTAAAAAACTCTAGTAATTTTTTTCCACTGATTGATAGCTTATGGTCAACAAGCACTAAGAACTCCACCGTTATTTCTGAAGTCTAGCCTGAACCGTTTCTTTACACTTTTAATTCATTGAGTTTTATCCTGCCCTATAGTGCAAAAAAATAAAATAAAAATAAATCTACACCCTCTTCTTTGTGATATCGCTTCAAATTCTGGAAGCCTGCTATATTCTCAGTTACTCTTCTCAGTTAGAGATTCTGTAGGATAAAAATACCATGGCTCTCTTATTGTGCTTCATAGTGTTTAGTTTCCTAATATCTCACCATCCTAGTAGCTCTTCACTGAACTTGTTCTAATTTGAACTGTACTTCAAATGGTTTTCATGAAAGAGTGAAGTAGAATAATTATTTTCTATGCTATTGTATCTTATCATCCTGATATAAATAACAATCTTTTTAAAGAGTTACAGATACTTTTTCTATTTCTACCTTCTAGCACTATGTCCAGGTTTCGTCTTCTCCATTCATTTATTTAATTTTGCAGATTATGCTAAAATAATTAATATTATTGTAATATTTCTATAAATGGCCACAGATTTAGTTTCATGGAAAATGTTAATGTTCTGACAAATCAGATTTTGCTGCAGCATGGAGTCAATGAACAGAAACTCTGGTGCTCTATTTTAGGTATTTATTAGAATTTATAGGCCGCCCTTTTCCCTGAGGGGACTCAGGGCGGCTTACATAAAATAAGGAGGGGAGGATACAGACAATGGACACAAACAATACATAGAAGTAAAATAGTAAGCAACATTCATTCATCATTCGGGTGGGGACAAGTCATCTTTATCCCCAGGCCTGACGGGCTAGCTAGGTCTTAAGGGCTGTGCGGAAGGTCTGGACGGTGGTGAGGGTACGAATCTCCACGGGGAGATCGTTCCAAAGGGTCGGAGCTACTACTGAAAATGCTCTGTCTTACACACGTGCATATACAGAAAGAGAGAAAGAGTACTGAAGGTGTAATGCTTTGCTTCTTTTCTACATTCTACTTATAAAAATATACAAACACAAACATTTCAAATGAATCAAGTCAAGAATCAGAATTCAGACAAGGAAAATTATCCAGAATGCTGAGATTTGTACATTACCTTTATGTGATCCTTTATGGGAGTATTTGCATATTTGATCTATGTAATTGGATGAAAGAATATTATCTTGCACAAAACTTAAGCTGAATACTAGAAATTGCTTGTTTATTTGTGTGTGTGTGTTTAAATGAAATATAATGAGTCCAAACTGTGACGTACTAGAAAACATGTTCCATTTGTTTTTATTTTTGGAGATTGAATTTTAAATCCCATCTTGATCAGAATGACAGTATGTAATTTCACTTGTATTGTTGTTTCACAAGTAGAAACAATAATGGGTTCAGGTGGCTTACTCTAAGTTCAGAGAGAGAGAAGCTTTCAGCATGGAGAAAATCACAACTATCACTAATTCAAAGGATTCCAGTTATAAGGAGGTATTATAAATGACAGGTTTATGCAACACCCTGGAACTACTGACCTTTGAATCCAATTATGACTGCATTCTGTTTTGACAAATCTGAACATATTTATTTCTTTTTTAAAGGCCTGGTTATATTTCCTATTCCTGAAACTTACTCTGTGAGTTTAATGAAAGGAAAACTTGCATAAAGCCAAATTATTATGCCACTAAAAACAAATCCATTGAAAATCTTGAGATCCTGGTATATGGTGTAGCTTTTTTTACATCTGAAATGTTTACTTAAGAATATGGTAAAAATAGGTATTTAATGTCAGAATAAAGAACTGTTCAATTTGTGGCTCATGATACATTATTTATTAGAATTATTCATAATACTCTTTTATTTATTGAATTCTGAAATGGTTTGAAATAAAACAATAAATATTAGTTAGATCTATTGGTTAGAAAAAGGTGTGGGGTTTAAAAAAATATTTTAATGACAGAGAAGGAATAGTATGGAAAAAGTATAATATACCAATCTAAAAATCTATGCAAAAATATTTTAAAAAATACTTTGAAATGAACATATTATACTGACCTAATTATCTGGACCCTAGACCAAGTTGAGTTGGCTTTTTCATTCACTTGTTATTTACATTATTTAATCAATTTATTTCATATCTTCCTACTCAAGCAAATACAGAAAAGGGGAGGGAGGGAGGGAGGGAGGGAGGGAGGAAGGAAGGAAGGAAGGAAGGAAGGAAGGAAGGAAGGAAGGAAGGAAGGAATAAAAAAGTTAAGTATTCACTTTATGAAAGGATAAAAATAATCACTGTCAAGACACATTTTCAATGACTAACTATATTATTTAACTACTTAAATCACTTCTGTAAGGTTGGTGTTTTGGCAACATATGACTGTGCTTCATATTAGGGTATGCAATGGTTGTACAACTAGAAACTACTTTTTTTCTCTTGGATTCTAAAAATAATAGGGGCCATTATAGTGATTCAAAGTCATTACCATGGAAACCGGGTTGAATTTATTGGCCTTTTTTCCCTTCATTTTGAAAGGATAGGAGTGTTCTTTTTTTTTTCTAGAGTCAATAGCTTAAGTTACAAAACAGCACAACTTCTTGCAGGCTAAATACATATTTTCAATAGGTATTGTTTTATAAAAGATCCAAAATCTTGATTTTTTTTCACTATCAAGATTTCTTAACTTCTCAGGAAATTTCTGGATTTCTAAAATGAGGACATAAATGTTAATCAATCACAGTTTTATTAATGACATAGACAAATATTGTGAATGCTTCATGCATTCCATTATTTTATTTTATTTAGATCAAATTTTATCATTACTGCTATTATTATGCTGCAAATAAAGAGAAAAACACACAGGAATCAAGCTTCACTATATAATAACCTTCATTCCACTTTTTATATTTGTTTCTCCATTAATTTATGAATGATGTGCATGTGAAGTTTGAACGTGTAGACCAAGTAGCGAATATAATTCCTGAAATCTGTATTAATAGATCATGATCTCACTTTTCATGTCTGTTTCTGACAGGAATAGGTCAGTAAAATAATAAAGAACTACATTTGCTACATAAAAATCTGAAGAGAAATTTTTGAAACCATGCAGTATAATATGCTTTAATTTTGTCTGTTAGGAGGCCTTTTTGTTCCATCAAGAATTTTCTGTTCTTTTCAAATGAATAGAAGGTGAAAAATATTAAGTTTTATATTTACCCACACACATATAAATATGATGGTCTTATAATTTTTTTTTTTAAAAAAACCAGCAGATTATTTGGTAGTAGTAGAAACTGATGGAGTAGAAAGGCATACCGGTACTCCTTTTCTCCCAGTGAAACAGAATGATTACATCTGTATAGAAATTTATGGTACCAAGTGTGAAATCCTTGTATGGCTGAAAATTAAAGGTGGAGGATACTGTTTTAAGTGTATACTACAGTATGCTAACCAAGCAGAAAATATGGGGTTAGACACGCTATAGATGCCGTTATCTCAGGGGTGTCAAATCCAAGGCTCAGAAGCCAGATTCGGCCCTCATATTTCTTAAACCAGAAAACAGCAAAGGACCGGCCATCAGTGTGTCTGCCAGTGAAAACAGAGCTTGGGAGCGCCGCCCATGCCGTTTTCACTGGCAGAGGGTTGCAGTACGCCATCATAGCTGAAAACAAAGTTTTTGCTGGCACAGTGCTTGGGCCATCACAGCACCCCCAACACAAGTGACGTTGAACTGGCCATGCCCACCCTGGCCATATCCATCCTGGCCCCCTGAGGTCAAACACAATCCCGATACAGCCCTCAATGAAATTGAGTTTCATATGCCTGCCTGATCTCGATGAAATTTTTACAAATCAGAGAATCAAATATCTAGCAAATATACCACTACGTTAATGAGGGATTTTAACTTCCCTGAAATAAAAAAGGAATCAAATGGCAGCATGCGGCAAAAGAGAAATGTAAAGGAAGGACTCATTCTACTTCTATGAAAAGATGTTGAGATGGTGACAAAATAATAATAATAAACAGCTGAATTCCCCTTTGCATCTACAATCCAGCTTTCAGAAGGACTGTTCTGACTGAGACATGCTGGAAAGTCAGGTGTTAATTAAAGTTTATTATTCACTTACACAGCATTCAACACTCATTAATTGGAGTGGTAAAGCTCCACCCCATTTTCCCTGTCTATAGTTTCTCTCCACCAGAACCATGTAGTTCCTCAAAGTAAGGTCAATCTGAACCATGAGGCACAAGGAAAAGATATACTGCTCACAAAATCCCAATCCAAAAACAGAGTCTAGGGTTCCAAATGCCAAAGCACAGTCAAAATTCCAAAGGCAGGAAGCCAAGTCTGAAGTCTACAAGTAAAACCCAAAATACGAACTCTTGCTTGAGAGTGTATATTGGGGTTAATGGAGCCCTGAGAGTCAGTTTGGTGCAGTAGGTAAGACATCAGGCTAGAAACTAGAAGATCATGAGGTCTAGTCCCATGCTATGCATGGATGCCGGCTGGGTGACTTTGGGCCAATCACTCTCTCTCTCTCTCTTGGTCCAACCTACTCCACAAGGTTTTTGTGGAGAAAACAGGAGGAGGAAAGAGCATTAGGTATATTCACTACTTTGAGTTATTTATAAAAATAATAATGTCAGAATATAAATACATAAATAAAAGAGAAAATAAATAAAGTGACAGGTAGGCTCAATAATCATAAATGGGTACGACATACTTGCAGCCTGCTGTTCAGTCTATACATTAATGATGATGAAAGCTGTGTATTGCTATGGTACATTGCATAGACCTAAGGTATTCAACATCCATTGCAAACCTTGCTATATGTTGATGTCATGATTTTACTATCCTATTCACAAGTTAGTTTGCATAGGATGCTGAGAAGACTTAACTCCTACTCTTATAATAATTTGCTGATTATAAATAAATAAAAATAATAGCTTTCAAAAAACATCACAGGAATGGATGACTATTAGATGGTGAGCCAATTTGGCAAATCATCATCTTATTTAGAGCAGTTTCCTCTGAGACTGGTTCTTGGCTTTCTCATCATCAAAAGAGATCACTCAGAGCAAAGGGATGTGTGAATTGAAAATGACTACATCCCAATTCCTTTGACTGAATTATTAAAGTATGTAAGACTAAGATTACCATTATGCTCTTATAAGGAAACAAATTCTAGGGCTTAAAATATATACCTTTATTGTAACAAGCACAATCACAACATCAAAAAGTATTTTGGATATGTATAAAAGGACATCAGCTGCCGCAGTTGCAATCAATTGAGAATTTATGCAACTTGTCATTTGTCCAAAATCAGGGCATACAATTATTGGTGCAATTTCAAAGCTATGAAACAGAAAGATTCTCTAAACTGTGCCTGTTAGAACAGAAAAAAATCTTAATTATAGACTTCTTGGATGGATAACTGATAAATTAAGAGCTGCGGTTTCCCTGTTTCTTGTCCAACTGTTTCTGGAAAATAAGATTGCTGCACAAAGAATTTTGGATGTTGAAGCTCAGAGAGATATAGCCATCCTTAATAAGGCTGGCACATTGAAATAGATGAGCTGCTATAAATGCATCTTTCCAATTGCCAAGTATTTAAAGACAGAAATGCCCAAACTCTATAGGGGGATATTGAGCAAGATGTGAGCAGTTGGATACAATGGTTAAATGTTGTAAGTTTAATCAAATCCCTTATAATGGGAGTACTTATATTTGAGGAGTCCCAGGGATAAAAGGCATAACACATATATTATTTGATCATCAATTGTATCAGAAAGAGAGAAATGAGTATCCTGGATCTCCCAACAGAGGAACAGCCTATTGGGATCCTTATAGTAAAACAACAATTTCAAGATAGAATTCAAAAATATCATATAATGCAACCCTTTATTTAAACAAAGCTATACAGTTAAAAGAAGGACATGGTGACTCAGTGGCTAACATGCTGAACCTGTCAATCAGAAGGTCGGCAGCTCAGCAGTTCGAATCCCTAGTGCCACATAATGGAGTGAGCTCCTGTTACTTGTTCCAGCTTCTGCCAACCTAGCACTTCGAAAGCACGTAAAAATGCAAGTAGAAAAATAGGGACCACTTTGGTGGGAATGTAACAGTATTTTGTGCACCTTTGGCCACATGACCACAGGGATGTCTTCAGACAGGGCTGGCTCTTTGGCTTTGAAATGGAGATGAGCACCGTACCCTAGAGTCGGGAATAACTAGCATATATGTGCAAGGGGAACCTTTACTTTTATACAGTTGAGAACTGCCTATTCAAATCTGATAAGGGCAATTTTTAAGGGTGATGCCAAAATATGATTTGAATTTTATTTTAATTATTTCTTTTACTCTATTTTAATCATATGGTCTTATTACGATTCTGCAGTTCATATTTTGTATTCTGATATGTCTTATTATAACAACAGCCAGAGGAATAGAAGTTTAAGGAAGACTTCTAATCTAAAATGATTTTTGAGGGTAAAGGGTGGAGCAAGTGCCTTTAATGCTAAATATATTTTTTCACTTCTTTAAGTTGCCCTACAAATAAAACATCACTTTAAAACTGAAAATAAAGTAAAAAATTGAAACTCCTGAGTGAACAAGGTTTTTCCTAACCATTTGAGTGGTATAATGATGACATTATAACATTCCTTATGTCTTTTTAAAGGATTTTTTTAAATTGTAGGTGTTGAGCACAAGAATATTATTGTCATTCCTGAAGTGGATGGCGATGTCCTTTAAGATAATCAATTCTTTATAATGACAGCATTTCCCAAAACCATAGCTGGCTTTAAGTGACATCTCAACTAATTAAATTTGATAGTGCATAGCAGCTCTGATTCTACATTTAAAAACAACAACATGCTACTGAAGTAGCAGCTAACTGCGACTACAAACAGGTTAATGAAAGAACAAAAGAAGTGAAAATATGTTCTATATACATGGTAGATTTGGGCATCAACAGTTTTGCTTCTCTTCATCATGCCATCAGAAGATGTCAAAAATAACCTTGTTGTGGTGAGAGCTAATGAAAGCTTCTGAAGTGTGCTTTAGTGTTTCTTCTCACTACTTATATAGCATATGACACACGGAGCTTCATTAGCCAGCTTTTATGATAATTTCATTTAAGTTGACTAATATTTGAGACCACAAGGTGTACCAGATAATAGGCACTTAGCTATTACAAATAAATTATATATAATAGTTATCTAATGCTATTACTTTGTGACCAGCTGCAGATAGTCCTTGACTTACTTTACACTTATGACCATTGCAGCTGCAACTGGCAGATATTTATAGCAATAGCACTTAGACTTATATACCACTTTACAGTGCTTTACAGCCCTCTCTAAGTGGTTGTAATCTGGGTCCTCATTTTATTGACCTTGGAAGGATGGAAGGCTGAGTCAACCTTGAGCCTGATGGGATTTGATCTGCCAAACTGTTGGCAATTAGCAGTCAGCAGAAGTAACCTGCAGTACTGCACTACACCACCACAACTGTTTTATGATAGTTGCAGCATCACACAGTCATATGGTTGCCAATTGCAATCTTCCCAGCTAGTTTCTAACAAGCAAAGGCAATAGGGAATCTGGCAGGACATCACAAATCATGGTTATACAATATCTTGCTTAACATCAATGGCAAAAATGGTCATAAAATCAACTGTGGTCCCATAATGCCTGATTTAATTACTTCTTCACTTAACAAATGTTCTAGTCCCAATTTTGATTGTTAGTCAAAAACTAAATGTAACTCATCCTAACTGAAAGTCATTCGTATGCTAAAGTTCTGCTAAGAAAACTTGTGTATGTTTGCAAATGTGGGTGTTTAAGTTTATGACATTCCTGTAGAACTATTTTTTAAAAGAACACTATTATTTAATGCTTAATTAAAACTATTGGATGATACAATTCTAACCAGCAAGAAAAGTATTTATGCAGAATTCTATAAATATTAATTTACTGTGAAATGAATACACCAGATGTTTGAAGGAACCACAGTTAAACATAAATAATTCAAACATAGAAATGATGGATCTGTCATTCTAGGCATATTATGATATATGTCAGTTCCATTTTTTCTTAACTTTGGAAAGATTAAATTTGTTCTTATATAGACTTCACTCTTCTGTTACTGTGTAATAAAATGCTAGTTGAAAATTATTGATAATTGATTAGTGTGTGGAATCAATCATGAAATGTCTCTTTATCTTGACAAACATCTAATATTTGATTGGCCAATGAAATAGATTACCAGAAGAATTCACAGTCACATGAATATACAATAAACAGTTTAATGTGTATTAGAAATATAGTAGATGATAGATAGATAGATAGATAGATAGATAGATAGATAGATAGATAGATAGATAGATAGATAGATAGATATAAATATAGATACACACATCTATCTATCTATCTATCTATCTATCTATCTATCTATCTATCTATCTATCTATCTATCATCACACATATATTAAAAATGTGAATAATAGTAAAAAAATCTACTAGTTTCAAATTTTTTCATGAATGCTATTACAGATAATCTGTACTTCTACTGTGTATTCTATGAAGCATGAATATTTCATCCTATATCCTTTAGGACCAATCTTGAGGTAATTGTGCATTATTTACAGAATCAACCTTTTCCAATTTAGAGATCAGAAAGAGGATGTCATTAGATTATTAAACAGTAGCGGCTTTTTTACATGTAAGCCCCTAAGAATTATAAACACACACATTTTAGTTTTCCTGTTAGAGTATAACATTCCATAGTGTAATTACAGAAGAAATTAACACTCTTCACAATTTTAATAATGGATGAGATGGAGGCTTTGAAATAATTGTTTTTATTCAGCTCGGTCATCTTTCAGCAAAGAAGGGAAGCTGTGTCTTGCAACTTTTATCTCACTCCGCTTCAAGACAGGTTAAAGAAAATCAGGCCAAATTCTATTTGAAACCCAACAGGAAGGAAATATATGCCAAAAATAATACATAAATAACTTCCATCCTCCATTCATAAATATCTAATGTTTTTGTTTTTATTTGGAGTGTTTCATTTCATATCTTCCTGGCTTGCTTGACAGCCAGACTGTGGTAACACACCTCACATGCCAAGCTTTGAACTCATCTCCCTCTCTAATCCTGTATCACCATGTGGCAGCAATTGCTTGTTTTTATGCCTGTGGATGCTTTTCTTTTTAGTGTAAAGTAAACCAACTGAAATCTGTGTTCAAAATCCCAGAAGAATATGTGCTTAAGTAGTCTGAAATCAAATGTGCTGTCCTGTTTCAAAAATCCAATGTTCACTCTGTTTTTCTTCTTATAAATTATGAGAGTTTAAAATTATGACCTGATGTGTGTGAGTGTGTGTGTGTGTCAAATATGCCCACCTAATTTGATTTGCTTGTTGAATTGTTTTTACAGGCATCCACAAAATACTTTATGATCCTAATGCTATTTATTTCTGAACAGATGGATAAGCCATTAAGTATGTGCAATTAAGTGAGCACTGAGGGATTGCTTTTCACACATCTAGCCTTATCAAAAATATACATGAAAGCCACATGTCTCCATCATGTTTGTCCATGACTACAGTAATTGTATGGATGCTTATATAAAAGTAAATAAGAAATGTGATGGAATGTAGTGAGAAGGTGAATTCCAGGAAGAGGAGGTGCATTCCAGAGGAGTAAGAGGCAACACAGTCCCAGATATTATATATGAAAGAGAGTGAAGACAGTCTCTCCCTAACAGTTCACATAGTATATTGTAAATGCAGGTAGAAAAGTCCTAAGTCTGGAAAAAATTGGAAAAAATAAATGATTCTTTTTGGAAGAATTGCTATTTGTCATTCTTGCTTTGGGATCTGACAATGCCATTGTATTCAGCTCTCCTTATGACTTGTTAGCTACGCTATGCTCAGTGGTGGGTTTCAAAAATTGTTGGAACCTACTCTGTGGGTGTGGCCTCCTTTGTGGGAGTGGCTTGCCACCCATGCGACCGGATATGAAATTATGAATTAGTACTTAGGTCGGTCCAAGTAGCTATTCAGAAGTTAGTGGTTAGAAGCAATTGTAAAGCAAGGTATGGAATTAAAACCAGAAATATTTTGTTGGCTATTTGAAAGGGATTATAATATATATTTAATTTTACACATGTTAGCAGCTGCTGGAATTGTGTTTGCACAACAGTGGAAAAACAGAGATATGTAAATGAATAAATATTACAATGTGCAGGAATAAATAAATTGACAATTAAAATCAAGAAGGCTTTAAATACTTTTTCACGTGGGATTGGTTTTAGCAATTGCCAACTAATGGAAACAGAAATTAGAAATCCAAAAGTATGAAAGAAAACACCAATTATGTAAGGAAAGGTCCCTAAAATGTATAAGGAAATATTACTAGATCGTTATTAATGAGTAGATAACTGCAGGACATTACACACCCACCAGTGGTGGGTTTCAAAAATTTTTGGAACCTCTTCTGTAGGTGTGGCCTGCTTTCCGGGTCCACTGGTGGAACCTCTTCTAACTGGTTCGGTAGATTTGACGAACCGGTTCTACCGAATAGGTGCGAACTGGTAGGAACCCACCTCTGGCTATGCTTATATTTCATTTAATCAGGATTACATCCTAGAATTACTTCCACTTCTTTATATTTAATTAATTAATTATATTTAGCAATGACTGTGATAATAAAACCAACATAATGTGTTTTATGTGCACACACTAGTGATGATCGCATGCTAATATTAGCTTCTCGCTTTAAATGGTGAGATAAAATTACATATGTTATAACATCTCTGCTACAAATTACTTCTGTTCTTCTGCTTGCTCTGAGAGGTGTGTGTGTATGTGTGCATGTGTGTTTGTGTGTGAGAGGGAGACAGAGAGAATGAGAGAGGGAGAGATACATACATGCACACAGACAGGAAAAGTGATAGAAATCTCAAATAACTTATATCTTCCAAAAAGACAGATACTGATTTTAAAACTTTTTGACCTAAAATATTGCATCTGAACACCTCACCAAAACCAACCTCTCAGCTTCAAATCAATGAAATTATATTGAAAGTTCACAAATATCTACTTCTGCTTAATTTGATATGTGAAGATAAAACCACATCTCCAGCTTTTCTGTTTTGTGGTTTCACTTTTACTGTACTGATTTTTTTATGGCCGTACTCCACACAATGGTTACTGTTTAATCTTCAGAATTTAGAAGATTTTTCTCACATGATTTAGATTTCCAAAATGATTTCAGGGAGAGAGACTGGGAGCATATACTTTATCCTGCCAAATTTCACACACTCTATGCTTATAAAACATGAAGCTATGCATGCCTTCTTACATAGAGACTCCATGCAGGTACAGAGGATCCAGGGACAATGTATGCCATTTAATTTCACTTCCTCTCTATGCTCAGCTTGTTTTTCTAACAAGCTGAAAAAAGTTTTACACTTTTGATTAAATAAAATAAATGACTGTGAAGTTTTCTGGATCACCAAATGATCATTTTAAAAAAAATCTACTTATTCCTACTTGTGATGAAAGGTATCTAGGGAGGATGAGGTGATGTAATGTGATGTAACATAGCAGATTCCTAGAAAAAAGGGAGGGGGCTGAAACAAGAGGCAGCAACAGTCCAGAGTTGGATTGTGGAAAATAAAAGAGTCTTATGATAGCCATCCCTAAAACCTTGTAGGATTTGTTAGGTTATAATACTATAGATTTAGTCTGGCAAGATTGTGTCTACATGATATAAACAAATAAAAAACTCCACTGAATGGGCTGGATTGTGTTATGCCTTTCTTGAGTGAGGCCTGACATATACTTACATACAGGGCTTATAATGTATTCCAAACATAAAAGACTCTAATCAACCTATGTGCCTCATATAACAATAAGATAAGACCAAATAGATGAAAGATAAAACCAAGAACAGACACCAGACAGGGCGACAAATACTTCAGTGCTGCTATCACAACCTATATCTAGACATTCTCTATCAAGGAAGAACAAGATAATGAATCAAATTACAAAGTCATGATTGAAAAGCCAGGTCAGGAATATGTGAACCAGAGTGATGAGTGCATATATGGGAAAATAAAGATTTTGAAGAGGCAAATTTCTAAAAAAAAAAAGAGTTTGCACTCTGCAGACCTCCCAAAAATGGGCCCATTTTTTTTTTTAAAAAAAGGCATGAATAGCCTTTAGGAGGCTTTGGGAGGGGGGCAAAATTGAGCAAAAAGTGCCCCATTTTTGCTCTCATTTCTGCCCTCCCCAGCCCCCCAGGAGAACTCTGAAAGCATCCTAAAGGCTCTGCATGACCATTTTGGTGAAGGGGCAGGGTTTCAGGCAGCAAATAATGCTGTATTCAGTGTTTAATATGCACCCAGATTTTCAGCCTCTTTTTTGAGAGAAAAGAGTGTGTCTTATACTCCGAAAAATATGGTAGGTGGAAAAAGAAAAGAAGAGTTATAAAAATATACTCAGTCACTCATGCCCTGCTCACTTTGTGTTTGGACTGCTGCAATGTGTTCTCTATGGGGCTACCTTTAAAAAAAGTATTCAGAAGGTATAATTGGCACAGAATGAAGTAGCATGAACAGTTCTAGGATCTCTAAAGTGGCCCATGTTATAAGAACTGGTTTCCTGTTGCTTCTAGGTCCAATTCTAGGTGTTGGTTATCACCTTTAAAGCCCTTTATGGCATCTGTCTAGGCCCTTGATGGTGAACCTATAGCACGCGTGCCTGAAGTGGCACACGGAGACATTTCGCATGGCACGTGTGGCATCACCCATTCCTCTTTCAGGTTCTGGTGTGCATGCACACACAATGATCAGATGGTGTTTTACATGTGGCAGAATCAGAAACTGGAAGAGCTGATTGGCAGGTGTACATGCGCGTCAGAACATGGAAGAGCGTACAGCATACATGTGCGTGCTGGAAACCGGAAATTCATTTCTGGTGTGTGCATGCCACATTTCCAGCTCCTCTTCCGGGTCGCAGCCCAGACAAGCACATGTGAAGTGTTCACATGTGCTTGTCTCAGTGCCAAAAAGGTTCACCATCCCTGGTCTAGGTTATCCGAGGAATGTCTTACCCAGTAGGATTGGACAATCCCACTTGCTTCAGCAGAAGGATGTCCCAAAGATGCTTTTTCAGGAGACAACTGGACTTTCTTGTTTATTCTTTGAAGATGTTTCACTTCTCATCCAAAAAACGTCTTCAGCTTTGACAGGGAATGGGGGCGGGGAATAGAAGGATTTATATTCCTTGCAGACAACTGGTCACTTGCATCCTTTTAGAGGGTTGTTGAAGCACTTGGAAGTTCATCCATGTCTTCAGGGTCAGCAGAAGGAGCATGCTGCAGACTTCAGCAGAAGGAGCATGCTGCAGACTGAAGTAATTTCAATTAATGGACTCCAGGCAAAGAACCTTTTCTGCCTTGGTTCCTGTCTTTTAAATATTCTGCCCCTTGAGGTGAGATCTGTTCCCAAACTCTGAAAAGGTCTGAAAAACCTGATTCTGCCATCTGATTTGAAGTGGTTAGTCAGTTAGGAGAAGATTCCAGTTCTATCCTATTTATATATTGGTCCCTTTCATCCAGTTTTTTGTTAACTTTTAATGTTTAGTGCTTAATTAACATTTGTAATGTTTTAATGTTCTAATTGTTTTAGATTATTGTTTTATATTATATTATTTTTAAGCTGCCCAGAGACTTTTGACAATGTGACGGGCAGCATAAAAACTTTAAATAAGTATAAACAAATAAACAAATATAAAAAATACAACATTAAAAAACAAATTAGACAAAAGACTCAGTAAAGATACAGGATCTTCCTTTGTTGCACATGAAAATGAAATGATGAACATAAGTACAGAACATTCATGATAGAAGAATATTTATTTATTTAATTTTTTTCTATAGCGAAATAACCATATAACTATAGCCATCTTGCACCGAACTCTAGGTAACTCACAATCCAAAATGAAACAATATACCTACTATACCAACAGTAATGTAAAACTATTAACACAAATTAAACCTGGTTCGCCAGGTAAATTTTCCCATGTAGCCTACAATAAATTCATTCCATAAATCTCTTCTTAGTACTTGGGGGGAAATCTGTACCCTGAGGGCTTTGGGGAAGAGTAAAAGGATGGCAGACTTCCAGACCCCTGGGGAAAAGGGTAGCTATCCCGAAAGGTGGGACAGCTAAAAAAGCAGAATCCTTGCTAGATCGTATAAGATGGCAACATTTAAGAGCCGAGGTGGCGCAGTGGTTAGAGTGCTGTACTGCAGGCTACTTCAGCTGACTGCTAGTTCGGCAGGTCGGCTGTTCAAATCTCACCGGCTCAGGGTTGACTCAGCCTTCCATCCTTCCGAGGTGGGTAAAATGAGGACCCGGATTGTTGGGGGCAATATGCTAACTCTGTAAACCGCTTAGAGAGGGCTGAAAGCCCTATGAAGCGGTATATAAGTCTAACTGCTAAGAGGACAGACTGGGAGTGTACCCAATCTGGCAGATGTCTTTAAGGAGCTGTCGACCCATAAAAAAACACATGCAGGCCTTTAAAGATAAAAGCCAGCATTTTGAATTGTACACAGAAGGAAACGGGAAGCAGTGCAGCTTACAGGGTGTAATGTGGACAGAAGTAGGGAAAACAACACTGGGTGCATTTTTGCATTCTGAATCAGTTATAATTTTGCACAGTCTTCAAAAGATGTCTCAGGTAGAACACACTTCAGTAGTCCAAGTGGGAAGTAACTAAAGTATGTTTTGTTGTTTGTTTCCCACCTTTATAATTTATATAAACAACGCAAGGCAGCAAACATATCTAATGCTCTATCTTTCTCCTATTTTCCTCACTACAACAATTCTTGATGTGTTAAACTTTGAGAGATTGACTGGCCCAAGGTCATTTAACTGACTTTCATAGATGATCATAAGCAAGGCCTCACTGCAATTCTGAATTTTAAAGAGGGATTTTATTATTGTTTACAAACTATAGGACTGAAGGAACATAGGATTGAAATGAGACATCATCAGCTTGATTACTAGATAGATCTGAAAAAAAGAAAGACTAGAAATCTTTTGTGGGAACAAACAGTGGCTGCTTTATTCTGTAGCCAAAGAGATTATGTATCCCATAAAGTATTTGCAAATCCACTGTCTATCTACTGTGAGAAATGCAACCTGTGACATTGCCAAAATTTATATATAATGATGTGCCTTAAAAAGTTCCATGAGAATTACATGATACTGTAAATCTGTTGAAGCCATGCTTGTTTAAATTCAAAAGCAACTCAAGTTTAATGCAGATTTAAAAGGAGAGAAACTGAAGTTCTGAACTAGCTTTGTGCTGTTTATTTTAATATTTGACCTTTATATGTGTATTTACCACCACAACCCCAAGATCTTCTGCATGAGCTAAGAAATTCTCAGAAAAAAAGTATTGTCAAATAAATAATTAATGTGGCTGGCTGGTTCTTCCTTGTGTGCAACTCCAGTAAAGTGATGGTTTACAATTCTTGGAGTCTGTATTTGTTCAGGGTCCTTAGGGGTTCTACAAACTAAGACTTTACAGACAGTAAACAATTTATAAGAGTTGGTAAGTCATATTTATGGAGATGGGAAAGCTTGTAAAACTGGCAGTTTTCAATATAGATTTAGGGGAAACAAATAGAATGTGTACATAGATTTGGCTCGAGTTTTTAATTCCTTTTTTTGTAGGAAAGCACTATTAATTCCAGGATCATCTCTTATATTGCTGCAAGAAGGCTAAAATAAAACTTAATTTGGTATTCCAGCTTTATAGTTGGATTTTACAAGTGCCAATATCAAGGAAATCATATTTTACTTCCTTTCAGGCTCATATTTGCACTATTTTATCATTAAACCGTTTTTCTATATATTACCTCCCTCTTAATCCCATGAACATCCTTTACTTAGGGTAGACACAGATCAGAGGTGGGTTGTTCTCGGTTTGGCCCGGTTTGGCCAAACCAGTAGTGGGTCTTTTGCCTGGGTCACAGAACTGGCAGCGACCCAGGCTTGCCAGGCCCTCGAACCAGTCCCTAGGTTAGGGTGACCAGACGTACCAATTTCAGCATGACAAGCACGCTTTATAACAATTTTCCCCGCGTCCCTCCACCTTTTAAAAAAGTCCCGATTTTCTGGCTTCATGTTGAAAGCCCAGTGGATTTGCTTAAGAAATCCTAACCGGGGCAAGACAAAAGACACCCTGTCTAATTCCTCTCTCTGTCTCAGTACTTTCATTGAAGATATTAAAACGTTAAAGCAACAAAACAGACCTCCCCCCCCCCCCGCGCCGGTCGCATTGATCTCATTTTATAAGAAAAAAAACGATCTAGTACCATAGAGCTGCAGGAAATGGCTAGAGAGGTCACCAGTGTTACTTCCTGGATTTTCTGAAGGGGAGGGGCACGGAGGTTGGAGGACTCCAAAATGGTGGGAAAGTTTCTTTGAAAGAAGTTTCTGCCTGCTGGTAAGCGTGCCGGGTTTTTTTCTTTTATTTTTTAATGCATTTTAAAATAATGTAGGTTTTTAAAAATGTGCAGCTGCTGTTTTTTTATTCAAAACAATATGTGTAACACTATGATGTACCATGGAAAAATCATTTTAAAAAAAACCTGAAAGAACAAAAGGGTTTTTTTAGGGTATTTTCCTGATCAAAACTATAATTGTTTCTGCATGACACCCTTAATCACAAATAGCCAACTACACTTCATTCTAAATAGTTTTATTTCCTTTATTGTATGTGATTACTCAAGTCCAAAAACTGAGTTAATTGGATAAACTCAGCTCCACAGTTTACTAAATATACAGTTACAGGAATTTCATGTATAGTATGCTGTCTCTTAGGGTTTATTGAACATAGGAGAATAATATGAGAGGGATTTGATGTAAAATAAGCTATTTTAATGAATTCAAAATCAATGCAGCAGACAAGACATGGGAGTGAACATAATACACACTTTAACAATATTTTTTTTCTTTTAGCCATCAAATACTGCAGCAAGTGTGTCAGTAATAATAGCAAGACAGGCATAGGATTTTCCAGCCAGGTTAATTTTACTTTTTTATGGTTTTGATGTTGTATTTAATTTTATCTGTATTAGAAACTTATGAAGGCTGTGCAACATTTTGAGGTGATATAGAGTATGTAAAGGCATGAATAGAGTAGAACCTCCTCTGGTCACAACCATAATTTGTTCCATAACAATGGTCGCAAACTGATTTGGTCATGAATCAAACCTAATTTTGGAAATTTGGCGCTTACAAAAAAAATGGTGCAGAAGGGGAAATCAGCAGGGGGGGGGGAGAGAATGTGAATATTTTGGTCAGAAGCGTTCGTGACCAGAGGTTCTACTGTGTAACATCTTCACTTAAGACTTAAGATTCACTTAAGATATAACATCTTCACTTAAGATTCACTTAAGAACTGTGGCAAGAAAGATGGTATAGTGACCAAAGTTACAATGGCATTGAAAAAAGTGACTGATGACCATTTTTCACATTTAGCGACCATTTTCACACTTAGCGACCATTGCAGCATCCTCATGGTCACGCGATCAAAATTTTGATGTTTGGCAACAGATTCGTATTTATGATGGTTTCAGTGGCCTGGGGTCATATAATCACCTTTTGACAAAGTCAAATGGGGAAACCAGATTCACTTATGTTACTAACTTATCAGCTGCATTTATTCACTTAAGAACTGTGGCAAGAAAGGTGATATAGTGACCAAAGTTACAATGGCATTGAAAAAAGTGACTGATGACCATTTTTCACACTTAGTGACCATTTTCACACTTAGCGACCATTGCAGCATCCTCATTGTCATGTGATCAAAATTTGGATGTTTGGCAACAGTTACAATTTATATTTGTAAATTGTAGTTATGTTGAAATTAAAAAAAACCATCACAATACTATTTTTGCGTTGTATGTAAATTTTTGTTGCGTTGTTTTGTTTCGGATAAAATTTTTAATCAACACACCCCCCCCGGTCAAAGGTGTCCCTCTTTACCAATCTGAAAATCTGGTCACCTTACCCTAGGTACCACTGATGTCGCCACCATGTTGTTTTGTAATGACTGCACATGCGCAGTTCACTGTAAATTGTTCTGTGCAGTTCACTGCAAATTGTTCTGCACATGCGCAAAAAACAATTTACATTGAACTGTGCATGCACATGTATCATATCTGGGACATGCGCGCAAAACGTGCACAAAATGAACCAGTAGTAAAACTGGAAGCAACCCACCCCTGATACAGATGCTTCATGACTATGTCTCTGTTGGTAAGAAAATCCATTTGGTTCAGTTCCAAGCCAGCAGAAGAGCACTGAAAATCAAATGGAGGCTGGAGGCTGATTGGAAAGGAAGGGCAGCTGAAATGGAGTTGAGAGTGGGTGGGTTCTATTTCTTCTTTGGACTTTGTATTTGAGCTTCCAGTTCCTGTGCAAGAACATGTCCTTTAATATTCTATTGGCTGTTGTCAGATTCCTATAGGATCATGGCTGATTCTATAGGCAAAAGGGGAAATGGAAATTCTAGCTGCCTGTCTGACCTAATTTTATCAATCTTTTCTTTGTTGCTTATCTGAGTTTCTGTCTTGATCCAGTCTTTCTGAATGGATTACCAAATCTGCATTTCTAAAAATTGGCCTCATCAGTTTTTGCAGGGGAAACTGGAGGTGGTTCCTGCCTCCCTTAATATATTTTTCAAATTTCTCCTTTAGGGAAATATTTTATCCTGCCTTTTTAATATTTCCCAAAACATTTCATTTTTCGGGGGTGGGGGGGCATCCTACATATCAAAGACAGCCATTTTGTGAAGAGACAATCTCTTTTCACAGCAGTTGTATTATACTCAGAGGCATCTAAATCAATGGTCATTGGCTTCAGAATGGTAGATGTGTCCAGATGATCGAAATCCTATTATTTTTTAATGTTTATGTTGAAACCACTGCATATATAAAAATGCTAGGGCTTTGATTGCCCAATCTCATCCACCATTCTAAAGCTAGGAAATGTCAATGTAGACATTGCATCTCTGATTGAGCTTTTTATGTGTTCTCAAATTATTATCAGCTTAAGAAGGAGATTTAAACTAGAGATGTTGACTAGGCACTAAGGAAATGAATGCCAGCTGTCCAACAAAAGATGTCATTTACAAAATATTTTATATTTATTATCTTTAATGATTGAACTGATAAATAATAACTCCAGGAGACATCTCCAAATATATCACTATATTTCAACACAGATTTGCTGAAAATCAGCAACAAGAAAAAAGTATAAAAAGTTTTTTTAAAATCTAAAATATAACAAAATAAAAATTATTCAAGATGTTTGGAACATAAAATTAGAGATGCTAAAAATGTCATAGTTTTTAAGAAATATTTAATACATTTTTAATCATAAAAAATGAATCAGGTTTATTGGACTGTAGAACTTAACATTACAAAAGACAGACTATTGTCCTTTTTTTGTTGAAATGCAATATATTTGAACTTGTGGATTGTATCAGAGGTAGGTTCCTACCGGTTTGGACTGGTTCGGCCCAAAACTTTTTGCTCGCTGAACCAGCAGCAACCCATCCTGGGGTTATATGTATGTTGTAATCATGGCCATCATGGCCATTGGAATATATTTTTTGTTAGTTATGAGTATAGGTTGAAGAAGTTAAGGTTTAAAGATGATAATGAATTAGTCAATAATAACATTAAAGTTTGGAATTTTCCAATTTATGAAGATTTTTGTGAGTAATTTGATTAAATATTATAATTAAAATAGTAAAAAATAAAAAAAGAAAAGTAGAAGGGAATAAAAGATGCAAAGGGAAAAATAAGAAAAATAGAAAGAATAGAAAGAGAAAAGAAAAGAAAGAAAAAATATAGTAAATAACATATAAAGATTTCCAACTTTAATCGAAACAAGTACAGGTAGTTGTCGACTTATGATTGAGCCCAGAATTAATGAGCTAAGTGAAAATTTTGTTAGTGAATTTTGCCCCATTTTATGATTTTTATTGCTATATTTGTTAAATGAATCACTGCAGTTGTTAAATTACTCAGACATTTGTTAAGTGGCTTCCCCATTGACTTTGCTTATCAGAAGTTCACAAAGGTTGATCACATGACCCAGGATGTGCAACAGTCATAAGTATTAACCAGTTGTCAAGAGTCTGAATGTAAATCCCATGACCATGGAAAGGTTAGCAGTAGTCACAAGTGTGAAGAATGGCCATAACACACTTTTTTCAGTGTCATTGTAACTTTGAACGATCAGTAAACAAACTTGTAGGATGAGGATTCCCTATATGAACAAATTTAGTGACTTTTCACCTTTTGGTAAATTGATACAAATAATTTTCCCCCAATATGCAGAAAGATAGCTGGGTGATGTTAGTCACTCTCTGTCAGTCCTAGGAAGGAGTCAATGGCAAGCCATTTTTGTAAAACATTGCCAAAAAACCCCTTTGCCATGGAAGTTGTTCCTGCAGTCTCCAGGCTGACTTAAGGCACAATAAATTAGAAATGTGCACACACACAAACATTATATAGCTATCTTGAGTACAGAATGTGGTTTTAATTTGTCTATCAATGAATGTTTATAGCTATGGAAGAATAATAGGATTTTCCAGATCGTTGTGGCTACAGCTCATTTAACAATGATACTTCACTTGTTTGAGAAAACATTTTGCACAAAACCTGTTGGAAAATGAAAAGGAAGAGGGAGGGCAGCTGGATGCAAGTAGAGTTAATGACAAGCCAGACTTCATTCTCCCGACAGATTACTTTATGGTTCGGAATTGCCAAAGCGTGCATGAGCCAAGGTCAGCCAGTCAGGAGACTATGATAATTTTGTTTTTTTACTACTACACTTGCCAGTAACTAAATGCCAAACAAGCAAGTGTGGAACAAAGATAAATTAAAGTGGACAACTTATTTTGAAAACTGTATGCTAATAGGTAGAATTTCTGAATCCTTGCAAAATTATAGCAAACAGCAATATGTTTTGTTTAGTGGATATTTAATTTCTGGATTCATGTCATATTCAGATGATATTTTTATGTATTCATGTATTTTAATTATATCATCACCTATTCCGAAACTATTTGATAAACCGGTAACTATTTGAAACTTTGCATCTTTGCATTTATATTAAGCATACATCTCAAAATACTTTACTACTAATATAAAATACTCTTCAAATTTTGTCACAAAATTTATGGGAAAAACAAGTTTTGTTTTGTTTTTCTCCACAGCAGTATGGAATTATTGCTTAGTCTCCCCATTAAAACAAGATTGCTCTTTATACATTCTGTGGTGTTCATTATTCCATTAGAGGAGAATAATATTTCTGTCTCTGCATATTCAGTAGATAGCAAAAAGTTGCAATCAGACTTAATATACAAATGTGAGCTGTTTGAATGTAGTATTTGCATTTGTCCTCTGTACTAAATTAGGAAAATAAAACAATGAATATAATAATATTTCAGAATCCCCATATTATGCAATATTAAGAGACTTCTGTAATATTGATTCAATTGATTCATGTTTTAGTTGGTGGTATTCCACAATACTGTATATTACTATAATATAGTTTGGTACATGCAATAAAGATTACACAATCAATAGGTAACAGCTTTGGTAACAGCAGCTAACTCATGGTTATATTTTACATATAAGACATAAGACTTCTGAGTATATATTCCTAGCAGTTTTCATACCAATATTATCATATAATAGCATTATCCATATGAATTTGCATAAGCAGAAGACCTGCAAGCATATTATAAGATAGAATAATATCATGCTTTTTTATATTTTAAGCTGCTAGACAGTCTTAGAATTTTGTAAGCATACTGTGGATATTTTCACAAAATATTATCTAGTAAGTAAAAGGATTTGAGTGATTCCCATCATTTCCACTCCAGAAAGTTATTTAGTACTTAAAACCTGCCCTGAACCCAAAAGATTCTAAACTGTAAACAAACTATCAGAATGAGTTTCATAGTCATTAAAAGCAAGGGAGGAGTTGGGGGGGGAGACTATTTCATAAGGCAAAAGTTATAACAGAGAATGTTTGCCATCTCATTCACAAAACCCATGAGGATAGATAATATTTAGCAGAAATTTCTTCTACTGTATGACCCAGTCAGGTAAACAGCTTCAATTCATATCATTGCCTAACATACCCTTTAGAATTTTCCGGACAGCACTTTGAATTGGTACTGGAATGTAATAGTTGTAATAAAGGTGTACATTAGGTAAAAAAATAAATAATAGGCAGATGACTAGGGGACTGATTCTGACAGAGCTCCTAATTTAGAACATAAAATCTGGTTTGGAGAACCAAGGAGGAGCTGTAATTCAGTCATACTTGCATTTTGTCTGTTTAAAAATGGCTACCAGAAGCTGGCTTTTTATTGAGAAAACTTTGTCAGTCCCAGAACTATAGTCTTGTGCTCTTGCTTCCTGACTTCATCTCTTTCTCTTGGGTCAGCTGATTAATATTTTTGGCATTTGACTCTGTTTAGACAAAATTTACTTCTCTGAACCTGTGCTCCATCTGAATTGCTCTCCTTTGTGGTATGCATATGATTTTGTCTCTATTAGCCTAGCGGTTCCTTCGCAATCTGAGTATGTTGATGGTAAAAGTTGGTGTGAATGTACTTTGATTCCCTTTCATATAAAGAAACAGTAAGTTGCAAGGTTGTTTAATGGTATGTGTTATATAACTATCTTATGTACACCTCCCTGAAATAATTGTAATAACTGCTTTACATGAAGAAAGAATGAAATGGGATTTTTGTATGTGAAATTAATTTACACAACCAGTTGATTGCAGTGCAAATGTGAGTGTTGATGGTAACAGTTAGTATGAATGTACTTTCATATAAAGAAACAGTAAGTTGCAAGATTGTTTAATCGTATGTGTGTGTATGCATGTGTGTTATCATTTCCAAACCTGAAGGGAGGGTGAGATCCTCAAATAAAAGAAAATGAAGCTTGGTGGCTTGTGAAAAAAGCTTCCTGAAATACTTATTATGATTGGTTGGCATGAGCAAGCATGATTGCAGTATGAATGTGAGTGTGTGTCCCGATGCCCCAGGGAGTGATAAGTGAAGGGATCCAGAGACCTGCGATTGCCTGAGTGAATTCCTCCCCCCCTTCCTTCTGGGTCATTCTTTGGAGGGAAGCAGGAAAGGTGGGGAGAGTGAGTATCTGCTCATTTTTACCCGAGTGTGTGTATGAAATGCCCCCAGTGATACCCGTGAATGCCTCTGTGCATTTCGTCCCCCTTTTTTTCCCTCCTTGGTTTTGGGTCATTAAAGGCGGCTGCAGTTTTTCTGCTCACTTTAACCACTTTTTTTTCTCTCTTCTGTGAAATTTGGAGTAAATGGGTGACCTGCTCCTGCACCTTTACCTTTCACTGTTGTGATCTTTTCATCTGCATATAAAAGTTATGCAGTTACAGTTCCTTGTCTGCTCTTAATACAATTTTGATTTTTTCTTCTGGAAATTTTTGAAGTTTAAAATGCTTAATTAAACCTATAAAAATAAATGATTTTGAGATATTTTGCTTACATTTGTAAATGTTTTAACATACTTAATGAGAATTTGCTTCCAACTGAATGGAATCTGATATTTTGGAGTGTTGACTCAAAGTACCTCTTTTTTTTAATTGCATTTTTTTTAAAGCTGTTCTTCTTCCCTCCCTCTTTTACGCCTGAGTGCATTTTTAAAAGCTTATGGATCAAGATGTTCTACCCTATGATATTTTGTTTGTTTGTTTGTTTGCAACACAAATTGTTATCCCTTTTGGAAATTTACTCATTTTACTGCAAAAGTGTTTCAATCATAGAGGCAGTGGGAATGTCATGTTCCATGAAATTTACATCATCTACCTTCTGAAATAATGTTTGGATTTCCACACTTGTACAGAATGGAGGAAATTCCACAACATGAGACTAAAGATATGTCTGTAAAGAACTGTATACTTGGCCTCTCCTCTTTTTTTCACCTTAGAAACAAAGGACTGCTAGCTCAAACCATAACTCTTGAATTGGCTGCTGGTGATTGCATCCTGATAAAACCTGACATGAGGAAAAAACTTAGCCAAGCCTGGGACAGACTCTACCAAGCCTGACTGACCACTTTTACCAGCAAGCCAAGCCTAATACCATCCAGCAGATATGAAAGAAAGGACCCTGAAATGGACAAGTAAAGACCAAAAGACTGTCTTCTATCCCCAGAAGACAGCTGTAAAGACTAGGGGGGAGGGTGGAAATTGATTGTAAAGTTTGCTTTCTTTGCTTCCTTCACAGATATTCATTGTAAGATTTTCTTTCTTGTCTCATTTATATTGTAATCACTTTAATGTATTCATGTAAGAATTGTATTTGAGAATGGCTAGCACAGCAAGTTCTGAACACCTTAGATTTCTGTCTAGTGGGAGGGAAAGTTTGTCCAAAATGTCTGTATTTTCTGTATTGTAGAAGCAGCTACACACACACACACCACGAGAGAGAGAAATGTAGATAGGGAGAGGGAGGGAGGGAGGGAGGGAGGGGGGGGAGAGAGAGAGAGGCCCCATTCAGAATTAGATTGAAACTATCTCCTTGACTTAACTCCACACAAAGCTTTTCCTAGGTTGATTTTTGCCCTGGCACAAAAGCCTAAGCAGTGATATATCCCTTTTAATCCCATGGAAGACAGTCAATTCCCCTCAGACAATTCCCCCACTTGAGGAGTAGCAGAAAGGATCTTCAAAACCTTAGCCCTGACTGACTCAAAAATGATGCTGCTCCATTGCCCAGTAAAGCAGGATATGTTGCACTACTGGTCTCATGAGTAGGAGTCCCAGGCTCATTGTGTGTAATTAAAAAAAAACAACAACTAAATAACCTGGATTGCACACTAGCTAAACTCAATTTGGCATCACTAAAATAAGAGCTAGGGCAGGTTCAAGAACCATCCCTTCGAAATGAGCAGCCTGTAACTTAAAGGAAAAGCATGGCTGTGAAGAATTTTGGGATTTCTGCTTGTTTGAAACCTGTTTGGAAGCTCACAGAAAGTTATATCTGATATTAATTGGCATGGAAAATTGGATACTGTAAATTTCTTTCCAGAAATTTTGCCCTGGTTGCTAGACCTTCATGATTGAAAGCTCTCTGGGAGCCACTGAAGGGATCTTTCTGCTGCCTCAATGCCTTTCCATCAGAAGAATTTAGTCTCCCTGATCTGACCAATTTTAATCTTTTGTCAAGAACATGTGCGTTCCACTCACATGTTTTGAAAAAAAAAAGTAGGGATTGTAGGAAGTTATCACCAGGCCCTCTCCCAGAAAAATGATATATCCTAGGAAATATTGAAAAGGCAGAATATTTCTCTGGATGTGAAAAGGAAGAAACATGTTTTAAAAGACAGAATAGCTGCCCGCAGCTTCCTGCCCATCCCTCTTTGTCAATGATTCATTAAAGCCTGAGCTAGTCCACTTTACATAATAAAGAGTTCTCCTCTTCAGCTCCAGAGTGATGGGATTAAGGCATGATAATATTGGCCCTTTACCCAACTCGCCACATGGCATCTGAGAACTCAACCAAACCTGGATTCAAAACGCAGCCTAGAGAGTTTCCCTTGCATGGGCCCATGGGAGTCTGACAACCAATCAGAATACAAGCTCAAGATCAAAGGCCAAAGAGGGCATAAAACCAGGGACTCGGCTTCTCTTCCTCCCTTCCCTTCTCTTCTCCACCAACATTGAAGCATGTGATCATCTTTTCTGTTCAGGACTAAAGCCATGTGGTCCCGTCCTCCATTAAACCATCTTCTCAAGCAGCCTCCATGTCTCCAGTGTCTTTTTCCCCACTTTTTCCCCCGAACCCAGAAGGACATTTCTTCCAACAGTTCCATTGTAATCAACTCTGCCTCTGTGTGTGTGTGTGTGTGTGTGTGTGTGTGTTTGTGTTTGTGTGTGAAAGAGCGAGAGATCAGCCTGAAACATTAAATTAATGTATAACATCTTCAACAAGTTTAATACAGCTGTTAAATAGTATTTCTGTCACCATATTTTATCTTTGCTTCTTTTTTGAGCAAGTGGATACACTTACAAATAAAGTATTGGGTTGCAGCTATATTTTGTTTCAATCTAATAATGGTTTTATAGACTAGAAGCATTCTTTCAAAGTTATATTGAAAACTATAACCCCAGATATTCAGGCTGCCTCTTTGAAGATCCATTAAGGTGTAATAGTTCCATAAAGCATCTGATGGCAAGATGGAAAACTATGTGACACCTGAGTGTAGGTGCATTGAAATGGATATCATTTTATGTTTTTCATTTTGTTTTGTTTTCTGTCCAATCATTTTCAATCCTGCTTTTTATTGGGTAGATAGGCCACTAAGAGTCTAATGGTTTAGAATGGCATATAAACCACACCATATATACAAATAAAAAAGGCAAGCAAATAAATATATTAATAAATGAACAATTATCAGCTAACATTTAAAATAAATTAAATAAAAAAGTCAATGATGATTACATTCTTAATACATTTTTATTTAACTTTCTGTTGAAAGAGATACCTGCAGACATCTAAAGCAGGGGTGTCAAAATCATAGCATCACAGCAGCATCACGTGACGTATCAGGATTTGTTTCCCCTTCGCTAAACTGGGCAGGGGCGGGCCAGCACGTGATGCATCTGGCCCTCAGGTTTGACATCCCTGACCTAAAGGCATTCTAGAAGATTATGTAACTATATGTTTCAAACAGTTATGCCATTGTTTAATTGTAGTACACTACATATTTTGGTACTATGTTTGAAACATGTTTAGTTGTCATCGATAAAAGGCCAATTATTACTTCCTTATTGCATCTGAACACAATCATGCCTTCTGTCATTTTTTGGAGTAAATTATATCTTCTTCCACTTCTCTTGATGGGTCATTTACCTCAATTCTACATAAAGACTAGTGCTTTTCTTTCTCTGTTGATGCAAATAGGACAATATGAGCCTTGTGTTCTGCTTCATTCCATGAATTTCAGAGTCTAGAATAGATGATGGGCACACCTAGTAGCCTTTACTATGTGTATTTAAAAGACATTTTGCTTAACTGCCTGCCATTAAAGGCTATTTTTTTTCATTCTGAGGTCAATATATTTAGCAGTTGAATGGTGAAACACTACAAATTCTTTGCTTGGTTGGGTTTTAATCGGGGTAAAATTGAGAAGAAGTTTGCCATGTTTCTCCATATAGCCCAAAGGACAATAAGGAATAGGCTTTTTGGTTTTTTTGGTTTTGTTTTAAGCAGTCCTTAAAAGACATGCTCAGTCCTTAACAATACGCACTTGCTTTTCTGGCATGAGTAAAAAAGGAGAAGAGGCTATGCAATCAATATTATGTTTGGACATAATATTTTGCCATTTCTATGGATAGAATTAAGGAATAGGGGGAAATTTTAATACACATATGTTTAAAATGGGTTAATTTCAGTTGAAATTAACTTTTTATAATTAATAATTAAAATCTGAAGGCTGCCCTGAAGAAAAGCCCCTAGTAAATTATAGTCTGGGTGTATGATATCTGCCTTCTTTTCTATAGTCTCATTTGGATTATTCTACTATAGCTTGTCCACTTCAAGAAAACATTGAAGCTATTCTTTAAAAAAAAAATCATACTTAACTGTCCTGATCACGTAGGGCACAGACATGTTTTCTAACTGGATGTCTTCTCAAGTTTGATGGTTGTTTTTTGTTGCTGTTCTTTTCCTATTAGTTATCCTCTGCATTTCATTTATAATACAGTCATTATTTCTATTGCAGGGTAAGCTGTTGATTTTTTTAGTCACCTCAAAAAATTATGAGGTAAGTATCTTAAATAAAAACAGTTGCAGTATCTTGCTGATATCTGTTTATTAATTGGAGCCAGCTTTGGTTATTAAGGAAAACTGGATATTGAGGGTTAGTAGGTTAGAGTTAAGATCACTATTCCTACTATTCATACCAAGACACATGTTGAAAGTCATACTGGCATAATGTAGGAAAGAATATAAATAATTTTGGTAACAGAAATCAAGGATAAATAGTTATGTTTGTTTTCAATTCACCTGAAGTCAAGAGCCGAGGTGGCGCAGTGGTTAGGGTGCAGTACTGCAGGCCACTTCAGCTGACTGTTATCTGCAGTTCAGCGGTTCTAATCTCACCAGCTCAAGGTTGACTCAGCCTTCCATCCTTCCGAGGTGGGTGAAATGAGGACCCAGACTGTGGGGGCAATATGCTGACTCTGTAAACCGCTTAGAGAGGGCTGAAAGCCATATGAAGCGGTATATAAATCTAACTGCTATTGCTATTGCTATTGAAGTATATTGATAAAGCCTTGTCTGGGGGCTTTTGAGCTTCTTTCTTTCTTTCTTGGACTATACGATAGTTCAGTCTGGACCACCAAATTTCTGCAGGGAGACATGAAGCTGAAATGCTGTAACCAGAATGTTTAATTTATTTTTTATCCAACTCTTTGAAAGACATTTCAACATTCCTGATAATTAAGCTATCTGTAAATGCAAAAATTCTATACATGGCAATTCAGTACTTTTGAAACTTCAGCAAACCTATTCCCACATCCATAAGAGATTGCATTCTCACATTCTTATAACGTTCTTAATTTTGTTTCTAGAATTCTCTTTTTTGTATATTAGTGTATTATATAAAGAAATATATAATGTTGCTTATAAGCATATTTCACATTACATAATAAATATATTTTAAATGTCACATTTCCATTTTTCATGAAAGAAATGAAATCAATGTTTGCTTTGGTTTTAATTTGTTCTATTTTTTAGATGCTCCTATTATTCGTTTCATTTCTATGTCTATGGAGAATTCTCAAACTAAAGAAGCTTCTTGGATGAGAAGCAAAATGTTTGCAAAGAAAAAAAAACTCTTTTAGAAAGTTTTTTGGAATTTTGGGAGGAAAAGCACCTTTGGGATCTTATTTTTATGCAGTTCAGTATACTTTTGACTTTATAAAACACTATAAATGATCAAAGCACACACATAACAGGCACACATATAACCAAAACTAGAAGTAATGTGAATTGGGGAATTTTTTTGCACACAGTATACCAAGAAAAACAGCAAGCCTGGCAGTAGTATTGATTGTTTGGATTTTAGTAGGCAGGAATATGGAGTATTAATTCTTTTTTATTAAACTACTAGCCTAATAAAAATAGTATCTATAAAACTAGTGTTTACAATGGAAGGAAAATGTCCAACCAAGTAAATGATTTTACAATTGAATTGCAACTGAAAGGGAAATTTAAACTGAGCATTTTTTATCATATTCTTTTTTTAAAGTGTGAAAGAATAGGTCAGGATAAGGGCTGATACAAACATTAAAAAATCTGCACTTAAATAAATGAGGGGATTTAATCTGGACAGTAATATCAAGTAACATGAACATTATATATAAGTGAAAACTATTTTTTAAATTCAGTACACATAGAATATATTTATAGACATATAATACAGAAAATAACTACTTACTTTTTTTTTCTTTTCAACTGCATTTCCCTTACTTGAAGTCTTGTACTGAGTCACTTGCTCTCCATTTAAAAAATAATAATCTTGACCTTGGCTCAGTCTCAACCACTTTCTTTTATCCAGGCACTTTAACCTGAAACAAAAACTATAAGGGGAAAAAAAGCATTTCAAGTCTGCTTTTCTCAGTAAAGCTGCTAAAAAAGTTCAATTTTAAATGTGAAATTTAGTTGATTTATCATAAGGTGACCAGCTTTTGGCAGGACAGTCCCGATTTTTCACAATTTGTCCCGCGTCCCGCAACATTTTTAAAAAGTGCCAATTTTTGGATAGAACACTTAATACATAAATCTGTTGTCCTTAACAGTTTGATATCCGCAGTCCTGTACCCTCCACATACAACTATTTAAATACTATTTTCTGCGTTTTTAATAACAGGGTGAGGAAAGGCTACACCGGGGAACGTAACAAAGGTGGGCTCTTTTTTTTTTTTTTTTTTTGCTCAAAGGAAAGAGGATTCCAGTGGTGGGCAGAGCAGCATCACATGGGGAATCGAGACAGGAAGCGTGCTGGTCTGCAGGCCTTTCTGTTTATTCCCTGCTCTTTGGAGCGGCAATGGAAAAGTTTGCAAGCCCGGGCAAAGGCAACGGCTTGCGCCTCTTGAAAGTGGTGAAACCGGGCGAGTTGCTGTATCATGTGGCGTCCTTCACTTACATTGTCAGGAAGAAGCACCTCAGAGGCGTGTGCGAACATTGTCTGCACAGGTATTGGCTGAGCCTCCTTCCTGATACTCTAACACGCCGCTTTCTCCTTCTGTTTTTCCTTGCCAGCAGCGAAAAAAGTCAGCTGGGTTCTCATCCCTTGCAGAAGCTAAAGCTATTTGAGTCGCCATATATAGTTCTGTGAGCCGTAACAGTTTATATAGCACGACTCAGCAAGCGAGTAACCTTACAGAAACAGGATAATTCTGCATTGTTTTTTTTGTTGGGAGGGGAAGAAAACCTCATCGGTTGAGTTTCTACTAACTTTAAATCTGGGAAGTGGCCTACGGCGGGATGTGGAAGGATTTTTGCAAGCACCAGCTCGATGGAATAAGTGTTTTTACTTTTTGGGGGGGAGAACCTTAAGCCAAGAGTTTCCTACCTATATACTTTGATCATGGAGATTTATGCACAGAGTCACAAAAATGTAACTAAAATATTGATGTAAATCACGAGTAATTATCTCCCGGACATAGACAAGGAAGCTTATACATCCGGTATAGCAGAAGCATTTTCATTCAGTAAATGTTTTCTTCCATTACTTTTTGTAGCAAACATAATAATTTCATATACTGTATTAAACCATGGTTTAATTTTAAGTTAGTGTGTTGTGTGAATCCTGATTTAAGAAAATGTATTTAGTTTGTCATAGCTACGATGAGTTCATCATATAGCTAGTGTTCAGTTAACTATGTTCAGTGAGGATTAGGAGTTATGGTGGCACTGAATGAATGGTAGTTAGGCCCAGTTGTGGAAGTTATGGCCATTGCAGTGCCCTCATGATCATGCATTAAAAATTCAGGCACTTACTTAGCCTTTCTTGCGAAACTTCAAAGTGTCAGGAAGTCCACTCACAATTTCGACAAGGTGGGAAGAAGCATTACAGGAAAAAGACAGTGGAGATAATTGAGAGTTGCAGGGTGGCCAAAAGACAGATGGAAAGGAAGGCAGGTGGATGAAGAGAGGACAGTCCTTATCCCTTACTGACACTTAGAACTTGGACAGAGCAAGCTGGAAATGACTTGGATTGGAGTATTTCCTCACCAAAACTACTGGGTGGGATTCAGTTAATGACAGCAACCAGGACTGCTGTTGCTATATGAAGTCGTGCTTTATGATTGCATTGCTTAACTGAGGGCTACCTGTAAAGAATCCCTCATCAGTGTTAATTCAAATATCAAATATTCTAGCCATAATCACATTGAAAATAAAAACAAAATAAAACTTTTCTATCTATTGGAATTACGATTCCTGGATAGAGGCAATTATCAGGTGGTGAATATATACATTTGGAAACATTTGGATTCACTATGTCACTATGTCGAGTTTTTGTTTAACACATACCAGTTAATATTAATTAAGCAATATAAGGAAATGTATAAAATTTATAGCTTATTCCAATCTTAAGATCTTATGTCACAGCAAAGTTTTTTGTTCCACCCCTTTTTTGACTCCACCAGGTGGCTTCCTTGCAAACATTTTCACTCATTTTTCCAGGTCTATTTTATTTAGGTGCGGTGCTAAGTCCTGCCTCACAGTCGGAGACGTCCTTTGCCTTTCTCTCGGTGTGCGTGTATTTGTGTGTGTGTGTGCACGTGTGCGACACACATGAGTTGTGACTCAAAAGGAGTTGGGGGGCCACTGGAAAAAAAAGCCATTTTCCCAAGCCCGCCGTACGAACTTGCATCCAAGTCCACTGGCCCCATTGATTCTGCAAAACAGGGAACATTCCCCCTTCTTTCCTCTTAGATTATCCCCCTCCCCCTTTCCTTCCCACAACCAAAATGGCCATATTTTTTTTACTTTGCTAGCCCCCCCCCCAACATACAATAAGAAACTTTTAAAATATAAAGCAATTGTTAAAAGTTTCAAAAAGCCTAGTCATCTCCCTCTCTCTCCACCCGGTGTATATGAGTTATTTTCTTCTTTTCCCTCCCACCTCCCATGACTCACTCCCATTTTGGACCTACTCAACATTTTGTGCAAAAGGCATCAGCCATGAACAAGCTGTATATTGGAAACCTCAATGAGAACGTGACTTCGGCGGATCTGGAGAAAGTCTTCAACGACCACAAAATATCCTTCTCTGGCTAGTTTTTGGTGAAGTCTGGCTACGCCTTTGTCAACTGCCCAGATGAGCAATGGGCTATGAAAGCCATCAAAACTTTTTCTGGTAAGCCAATGGATTTATCGCTCGCTCGTTCTGTCTTTTCATCTCTTTTTTCCCCTTTTCCTTTGGAAACCTTTGAGATTTTGGAATGAACAATTGTTTTTCAAAAAAAAGGAGAAAACCCGCATAATTTTATAAAACGGATACTGTCACTCAGAACCGCAAATACTACTGAGCTGGTTCTTTTTGTGTGTGCAAAGACTCATAAAACATGGTGTACAAAGGATGCGACCAGGCAGCCACACTTTGCTCGTACTCGCACTTCCGCCCTTTCTTTCTTTAGCTCTCTGTAGTCATCAATGAAAGTTACTTTCATTTCGTATTTTTCTCTCATCCATGGGAAGGGGGCACCTCTTCGATTCCCCCCTCCCACTTTTCTCCTTGAGTATTGAACTAGGTGGCAAGAATTTTAACTTGTTGGGCCTAGAATCTCCTATCAACTATCATAGACCAAATTTTTAATCAAGAACCCCCCTCCCCGTCAATGGTGTCCCACTTTACCAATGTTAAAATCTGGTCACCTTAATTTATCACCTATCACGGAACAGCAAAAATTGTGTGGAGGAGCACAACTTTAATACAACCAGGGCTTTTGTTTTCTTGAGCCCATGCCTGATGCAATGTTTGCAGCACAAATGAATATGCTTTGTCTTGCTGTATTTTATCCTTCTGGGTTTAGAATCTAAATTGTTTTGGGTTTCTTCTCATCTTGAATATAAGCCAAATAAGAGATGAGAAACCACACATAAAATTGATATGACACATTATTTAAGCTCAATGTGCTCTCAGTATCTCTGGAAAGCGCATTTGGGTTATGGGGATATGTAACTATGCTTTCCTGTCGCAGTTCCCATATAAAATTTGTATGAACTTTGAAAAGTAGGTGTTCTTACATAAAATAGCAAGTAGGTGGTGGAATTTCATCTCTTCAATCATCCAGTCCTTAAAGTTAGGTTATTGGAATATCTTTAATTAATTCACTTTAATGGCTTGATCAGATTGGATTTCATTTTTTGATCAAATAAGTACAAATAGTAGGAACTAAAATTATACTGAAGTTGGAAAAATAAATGGTACTTGAGGGAAGTAAAATATATTCCAAATTAGTTCAGTATTCACTTGAGACTTAAAGACTTATACTCTTTTTCTTTTCCTTCCACTATTTTTTACCATTTAAAATCAGCTTCCTAGCTGCAGGTCCCTTTCTCACAGCATATTGGGCTCATAATGTAGATTTGTGTGTGTGCCCACACATACACATACACATACACACACACATCTCTCTCTCTCTGTGTGTTTGTGTGTTGGACACTATATGAACTATAAAAAAGGAAAGGTAAAATTATGAAATCTAACAAATTATATTTGAATAGAATTCAAATATTTAACTGCACATATTAGTATCATTTATTTAAATATCTAGTACCTACTCATGATATAGGGATGCGGTGGCTCAGTGGCTAAGATGCTGAAATTGTCGATCAGGAAGGTCGGCAGTTTGGTGGCTCGAATCCCTAGTGCCGCATAATGGAGTGTTACTTGTCCCAGCTTCTGCCAACCTAGCAGTTTCAAAGCATGTAAAAATGCAAGTAGAAAAATAGGAAACACCTTTGGTGGGAAGGTAACAGCATTCCGTGTGCCTTTGGCATTTAGATATGCTGGCCACATGACCATCAAGACGTCTTCAGACAGTGCTGGCTCTTCAGGTTTGAAATGAAGATGAGCACCAGCCCCTAGAGTCAGGAACGACTAGCACATATGTATGAGGGAAACCTTTACCTTTATTTGAATGTACTCTTTTCATTTTACTATGGCTGATTATACAGTATTGTGCTGATTCATAATATATGTCTCTGATTGCCAGTCTATACAAAAACACGTGTCTGATCATGAGCACGGTGTGATTTTCTGTTTATTTATGGTTTATTGATCATTCACTTAATGTTGCTGAATTAAACAGTATAAGGGTAAGGATTAAGGAAAGGGTTAGGTTTTTTTTTTAAATCTAAAGGAATAACTATAAACAGATACACTTTGTAAGATATGTGACCTGCTACTAGATATTTTCTGTTTTCACCAACGCTGAAACTCATGTGAGTACATGTCTAATTAGGAATAGATTGAAAAGGTTGTTTTTTCCCCTCTAAAATACAGCATTTATAGAGTGAACCTGACCATTCTTGGTTTCAATATTTGCACAGTGCTTATTTCAAACTTGCTTAATTTGATGAAAACTGAAATGCAAAATAATTGACCCAGTTCCAGAATGATTAATTAATTTTTCACACATACAATGAATGCAAGTAAAGAAGTATTCAATTAATATGGAGCGGAGAAATGGCAGGTTATCTTGGCCATCCTTTACTATACTAACTGATAATATTTAAATTGAAGACATACAGAAGGATTTTTCCCCTCAAAGAAATGTGGAGATAATTATAACTATTCCCTACAGTTTTAAATAATACTATCCCATTGATTGTGGGTTTCTAGCTTGACCACAGGAAACCTGAACTCATTCAGTGACTCAAACATCACAGAGTCTTGCTCTTTATGGTACCAACAAAACAGAATCACTTAAGTGAGGCATAGAATCACGTTGTGCATTTAATGCACTCTTTTTCAAAGGAAAATGTGCTTTTAAATGTTTTATTTATAATATAGGTATTTTTATATACTTTCATTTTAAGAATAATTCATAAAGATGAATTTGTCAGGTTAGGAGGAAACAACTAATAGAAAGAAAATGACACATCCAAGCCTCACAAAGAATTGGACTAAAGTATTTGTTTCATTTATTTATGTTTTTAATAACTTTGATTTCCAAAAATGCAAAATTAAAAGATAAATAGTTAAGAAAAGAAAGGTTTTGAAAAAAAGGAAGAAGCTCAAGAAAAAGAGAAGGTAGAAGTGCAAAAAGAAAAGAGAAAGTAAGAAAAATTGAAAAAGAATTACTTCCAACTTTTTTCCAGATATGAATTTAAAAACAATATCAAACTCTTACTTTAACATTAGATTAACATTTGTTGATATTATTTCTATAATACCATATATTCATAATCATTGGATCCCCAAATCAACAGTTCATTTCATTTCTTTCATATATTTTTTTTTTGCAAATAATCCAAGTTGTTTCCACTTAGGACTAAAACTAGTCAATCTTTTCTTCAAAGCTGTCAATATCACCATCTTGCCAATTAGATCACCTTCACCCTCCATTCTTTTAGTTGTAAGTATTAGTAAGTCTTTCCACTTTTGTGCATATAAAAGCTTGCTACCATTATCATATATAAAGGCAAAGTTCCATAAATTGTTTCTATTTGACCATTAATCCCAAAAGAAAAACATCTGGTTTCAATTACATATTCACTTTTAAAATCTTCTGAATCAGAATGTATGCTTGCTCACTATTTCTAGCTTTCTTGTATGGGCCCAAAAGATGGATAATATAATAAATTATAATTTATTTATAATAAATAAATTATATGAGAAAAATAACCTCTCATATAAAAATGAGACCATGAACAATAAAAACCATATTTATTTAAAATATATTGTATATTTTCTTTTGCAAAAGGATTCTCAGCAAAATGAAAGAAAGAGAATATTATTTAGTATAGCAGACAACTGCCCTCTCATATCATTGTCTTCTGAAGTTACATAAACTTTTTGGCTATTCTGCAACAAGAACCAGAAATCTGGTTCTCCCCTTGCCTCATTTTCTCACACCAAGACAATTAATCTCATCAAGACAATTTCCTTCCTGCCACTGTCCAAAGTAAAGTCAAGCTGACCTGACTTGGTATGTTCTAATCACTTTTACAGCCTTGTTTTCCCAGAACAAGCTCTTTACATAATTACTTATCTTAATGTTTTACACAAATGATTACTGCATTTTCAGAGTATAAGACACACCTGACTATAAGATGCACTGGACTATAAGACAAACCTTAGTTTTTGGGGAGAAAAATAAGATTTCTGCCTACCAGGTATTCATTTTTATTCCCATAACACCAGAAAAGCAAGCAAACACAATAGTATAATATAGCGACACTTTTTGCCACTTTTTTTCTTTCCCCAGGTGGCTGGAGAAACTCTTAATAAGCTTGTCTGGCATTCACCTGTAACAAAGCTGAATCAACAAACCAGCTCAGCACTTGTCTGAAGGAAACCATTGAGAAAACTCAGGGACTTCCGGTGGTGCCATGCTGCTCTGAAGAGGTCTTCTCTGAGACGTTCCAGCCCCGAGATCACATTACACTGTCTGGACAGTGTAAATCATTGTGTGACAGTTTGATAACTCTTTCCTCGGGAGAAGAGAAAAGGGGAGAGCTGCCGAGTATGGGTAGAGCTCCCTTAACCCCCCAGGAGTCAATTCTGGGGTGTGGAAGGTGTGAGCCCCCCTGTAGCTCGACACATTCCACTCTTGGGACGCATCTGCTCTCCGCAGATCAAAGAGCCACAACCACCCCTGCAATCAATGTTTGATTTACATCTGAGTAAGAAACAGGCAAAGCAAATACCGGATAGTTTCACATTTGCAGGTATTTCAAACTTTAGTTCCGTTCTACAAAAACTCCTTCTGTTAAAACTAACGAGATAGAAGTGAAAATGGCACCTGAATTTTGAAGATGTGGCTGAATTGAAATTTAACAAGCTACTACAGAGTTTAAGATTACTCAAAACAGCATTGATTTACTAATAAGTTACAAGACTTAATAATTGGAATAAGTGGTTTGTTTGGACTTAACAATTTGGTGGAAGATAAGCTTAATTGAATAGTTGAAATGGCCTCAAAACAAGTTACAACAACAACTACTTCAAAGAGCTCTGGCAGCTCTCCAGTCCCGATAAATAAATTACAGTCATTATTACCTCCCCCTGCTGCTTAGGCTTTAACTCTTGATGCACTACAAAGAGCCTTAAAAGATGCCTTAAAGGAACAGGCTGCTGTTTTAGAACTTAAGATAGAGGAAAAGGTTACATCTGCCTTTAAGGAGGTTTCGGAGGAAATATCGGGGACCAAAGAGCTAATCCAGACTCGTAACCAGCAAATAAGAGAAGATATAGTGGAAGCCTTTAAAGGTTTGGCTAGCTATGTATCATCATTGGAAGATAGAGTGGAAGAAATTAACCAGTCCAATATCAATTTAGAAAGTAAAGTTGAAGAAGTTCAAAATAAGAAGCAGAAATTACAATGATACAATATAGGGTGATGGAATTTGCTTTGAGAATAAGAGGCCTTAAAGAGAATAATCAAGAAAATCTGAAGGAGACTCTTGCAGAAGTCTTTGACCAATTAATTGGTCAAAGCTGAATATGACTGGCAAATGGACAAAATATACTGCGTTAATTCATGGATTGCCAGACAGAAACAATTACCAAGAGATATTGTAGTCTATTTTGCTACTAGGAATATAAGGAATCTGATATTACAAGAGTCCTATAAAACCAAGTTGCAGATTGCAGGTCAGGAGGTGATAGTTTTGAAGGAAATTCCACCAAAAATGTTGAAATCTAGGAAAGATTATGCATTCCTAGTGGTTGAACTTAAAAACTGCCAGATACAATATAGATGGGAAGTCCCAGCCGGATTAGTGGTGAATTACCTGGGACAAAGACACCATCTTAACTCAGTTTGGAAGGCCAGATATTTTTACAGCAATGTATTAAACGCTGATTACCCTTCATCTCCAGGATTCAGAGAAAGGGAGCAAGCAGGAGAGGCCAGACAGCAAGATCCCAAGGATCATTGGATGTGGCCCAAGCTTTGAATCTTCTTGTGGAGTCAGAAGGAATTATGGAGCAAAGACAAACCTGAGCGGGTACCAAATGCAAGGAACAAGAATTAAAGATGCAACAAGCCCAGACAACAGCTCAAGAAACCATAAACATTAACACAGAAGCCATGGGAGGAGCCAGGCCAAAAATTAAATTACAGGATTTCCAGGTGGCTCTTAAAAAGCTTCAGGGAACTGAACATGACAATTAAATTTTTAACCTGGAATGTCAATGGCTTAAACTCACCACAAAAAAGGAAAAAAAAATATACCACTATTTGAAACAATTTAAAAATGACTTAATTTGTCTGCAAGAAACACATATTAGAACAAATGATCAGAAATACTTGATGAATGCAAGATTGGGACAACATTTTGTAGCTTCTGCCCCGGAGAAGAGAAATGGTATAGTTATATACTTAAGAAAGGATATAAAGGCTTAATTAATTGAAGCAGACTCTCAAGGAAGACATATTGCAATTGAACTACTATTAGAAGGAAAAAAGATACTCTTAATGGGAGTATATGCCCCCAATCAACAACAAGAAAAATTTTATAAATTGCTCCATAGCAAGTTAACACAATGGGATTACAGATTGTGTATATTATTGGGTGACTAGAATGGAGTATTGGATACCAAGAAAGACAAGAAGGGTCAATTGCAAAATATTCAAGCACGTGCAAAATTACCTAAGTCTTTCTTTGATATGATGGACAATATTGAGCTGAGACATCTGGCAGGAAAGGAATGCTAAAGAACAAGACTTTACATTTTTTTCTGATAGGCATCAATCCTGTTCTAGGATTAATTTTATATTAATCACAAATGATTTTCTTTCTAAGGTAAAGAAGATGAAGATATGCTCAAAAGCTTTAACAAATCATAACCCGGTTTGGATGGAACTGAAATATGGGAAGGAACATAGAAGGTCTTGGAGGTTAAATGAAAATTTATTTAGATATGAGAAAAACATTAATGAATGTAAAAAATTGTTGAAAGAATATTTTGCTTTTAATATGAATAAGGGAACATCTATGGAAATGGTTTGGGATGCAAGTAAAGCGTATATGAGAGGAGTTTTAATAAATTTAAATAATCTATATAGACATAGACGGGGGAAAAAAGGAATTAGAGGAAGAGATAAAGAAGAAAGAGCAGGAACTAATAGCTAACCCAGGTGTTAAGAAGACAAAAGAGGCAATCACTTTACTACGAGCGCAATTTAATATGTTGATGTCAGATCAGGGGGCTACTAATTTGTTATACGCTAAACATAATACTTTTTGCAATGCAAATAAACCAGGCTGATGGTTAGCATATATGATGAGGAAAAAACAAAAATTTCGTACTATAGAAAAAATAGATTATAAAGGTAAAGAAGTGTATCAACAGGATATGATTGGGGGCCTTCTCAGCAGTAGCCCCGACCCTTTGGAACGAGCTCCCCGTGGAGATTCGTACCCTCTCCACCGTCCAGGCCTTCCGCATAGCCTTGAAGAACTGGCTCGCCCGTCAGGCCTGGGGATAAGAATCGCTACCCCGCCCGAATGATGAATGGATGTTGCTTACTATTTTATTATATGTTGTTGTCTTAATGTTGTATTCCCCTCTCCCTGGTTTTCTGTGAGCCGCCCTGAGTCCCCTCAGGGAAAAGGGCGGCCTACAAATGCTAATAAACCTATAAACCTATAAACCTATGATTAAAAAGGCTTTTTTAGAATTTTATACAGGATTGTACACTGGTGATAAAATACAAGGTTTAGACATAGATAGGTACTTGGAGAAGGAGAAAATACCTACAGTTAAGGATGAGCAAAGGGAGAGATTGAACCAACCAATAACTTCGGAGGAAATCCTTCTGGTAATTAAACAGTTAAAAGTTGGGAAGGCACCTGGTACAGATGGACCGACAGAGGTTTATTATAAAAATTTGTAATTAGAAATGGTAGAACCTCTTAAGGAACTATTTAACAGAATTCAATTGGAAGGAAGGGTACCTCCATCTTGGAGAACAGCCTTTATCTCCCTGATTCCGAAAGAAGAGCAAGATCTCAGCCAGCCAAAAAATTATAGGCCTATATCACTACTTAATACAGATTATAAAATCTTTGCTAAAATATTAGCAAATAGGTTGATGTCAGTTATACAACAAGTGATCCACAATGATCAATCTGGTTTTATACAAGGGAGACAAATGAAAAGTAATGTAAGACAAATTGTTAATATATTGGAGTATCTGGGAAAGAACAACCAAGTCCCCACAGCGCTCATATTTTTGGATGCGGAGAAAGCATTTGATCGAGTGAATTGGCAATTTTTAATGAAAATAATACAAAAGATGCAAATTGGAGAGCGTTTCACACAATCTATCAAGGCAATATACCAGGAACAAACAGCAAAAATTATAGTTAATGGTAGTTTAACAGAACCCTTTAAAATTGAAAAAGGAACAAGACATGGTTGTCCCCTATCTCCATTATTGTTTATTCTAACCCTGGAGTTATTATTGAATAAAATATGGGGGGGTCAGATGAATTACAGGGAATTAAGATTAGGCATTAAGATTACGAGCATTTGCAGATGACTTGGTTGTAACTTTAACCCAACCAGGGAAGTCAACTATGGCTTTAATGAACATGATTAATCAATATGGTCAAGTATCTGGGTTTAAAATAAATCTAGGGAAAACAAAGATGATAGTTAAAAATATGAACACAAATCAAAGAGAAGAATTAGAAAGAATAACAGTATGTGAGATAGTAAAAAATGTTAATTATTTAGGAGTTTATATTACAACTTCAAATGGGAAATTATATAAGTATAATTACGAACCATTATGGCATAGAATATAAGTAGAGATGAAGAAATGGGAAAAACTACAACTGTCTTTGTTGGGAAGGATAGCAGTAGTAAAAATGAATGTTTTACCTAAGTTTTTATTCCTTTTTCAAATGATACCAATACTCAAAAAAGATGAAAATTTGGAAGAATGGCAGAAGGGTATTAATAAATTTGTCTGGGCAGGGAAAAAACCCAGAATAAAACTTAAAATAATGCAAGATGTACGTGAGAGAGGAGGTTTGAAAATGCCAAACTTAAAATTATATTATGAAGCAGTACTTTTATCAATAATTAGTGACTCGATCAACTCAACAGAGGATAGAATACTGAACATTGAAGGGTATGATTTGGTATATGGTTGGCATGCTTATTTAATATATGATAAGGTGGATAAGATTTTTAAAAGTCATATTTTAAGGAATGCTCTATTGCGTGTCCGGAAAAAATATCAACATAAATTTAATAAGATTCCTATGTGGGCAATAAAAAAAAGAGAGAGAGAAAACTCAGATAGCTGATAGGAAAAATCCCTGCCTTGCCTTTAAAGGGATTATCCCCAAAGGAATACAAATCACATAATCACAGGTCTCTGCCTTGCTCTTGGGAGGATTATCTCCCAAAAATAGAATCTGGACAAAATAAGTACCTCTTGGCAGTCTTCAACTCTTTTGTTGTTGGCTTCTTCCAGCTGGAACGAACCACGAAATTTTTCCAACAGTATGCTGCAGTAAAAATATTTGAAGCTTTTTTTCAGCCCTAATGAGGTGCTAACAAGTGAAGTGATCTTCTGATCTTCTATGCATGATCTTCTGTTCATTGAAGACGCTTCACTTGTTACCACCTCATTAGGGCTGAAAAAAAAGGTTCGAAAAAGCTACATTCGGAGTATAAGATGCACCCAAATTTTCAGTTTCCTTTAGGGAGGAAAAAAGTACATCTTATATTCCAAAAAATATAGTAGCTAAGGTTATGAAAAGTGTAAATATGGAGTCACTCAGGTTCTTTTCTTTTATAAGAATAATCCTATTTCTCTCAAATTATATAATAAATAAATTATAACATTAATTAATTTTATAAGTAATTTTATTAAGTAATAAAAAATAAAGTAATTTGATTACATTTCCAAAAAAATATTTGAAACTCCTTTGTACATTTTTGACAGTTTATCCAGTGTCATATACCTCATTTTATAAAAATTCTTCTTAAGATTATAACTCAATATAAATTTCAACCCTTTCTTCCACATTTTCTCCCATTGATCCAATTGTGTATAAACCAAACAAATTTTATCATAATTTATTTAATGTGTTTATCCTGTTTTCATTTTCAATAAAGCTTTAACAATAATATGATTACATAGGTACATTACTTAACATCAAATTTTATTTTACTGTTTTCAAATTCATAATTTTTCTTATCAGCCTTAGTATTTATTTGAATTTTGGCAATTTTGATTTACAGCTTTATTTTAAAAAAATCCTTAAATTGTGTTCTGAAGCTTACCAATATACATTCAAGAGGACAAAACTGAGCTTATGATTTTTGATAATTTGGGAAGTCCATTAACCATGGATCAGATTATCAATGACTTCCTTCAATTAGCAGTGTCAGAACAAAATAAGTATTCAGAGGGGCAATCAATGTGACAAATAAACTAACTAAGCAAGTGGCCCAGAACTTGCCCAAATGAGATTTCCCTGCAATTTCTGCCTCTTACCTGAGCACTAAAATTTGGATCCCATTTGATGTATTACTTTCCTTTCTTAATATGAACTATACATTTCTAGCAGACCAGGAGAATTTCCCATGGACCTTCCCCTGGTAAGATTTCTAATTGCATTCTCTAATATTTCAAAATTACTATTATTGCACCTACCCATAATAGAAAGTTTGATCCTAACATATACTTAAATTGTCAGCATACAATCTAAAACCCTGGAATTGAATTCTGTATACAGTTGCGGGTCTTGATTACAGATGCAATTAAATTAATATTTTGGAAACAGGAACACATACACACAAATTACACATACAACACAACACAGTCACACATACACCACAGAAGAAATTTACTAAACTTACTAAAAATCATGCTTGTGGTTTCACTTCTATGACTACTATATTTATACTATAAAGAACAGCAAATAAGGAAGTACGTATCTCATTTACAAACAGTAGCTAAACTACCTTTAATGCATAATTTATATAAGCTAATATTTCTGATTCAAAATGCTGTAGCAGTTAATGTGGCATGCTTGAATATGAATCAGCTGGTATCTTTGTTTTTCTATCCTCAGTTTCAGACAAATGAACAGAAAGATTGCTGATAGGACAAAAATCCATCATGTTTAGTCTTTTGAATACAGGAATTGCTTACAAACTATATTTTAAAAATTATCCCAGTAAGATTCATATATATGCAGGACTGATTTACATAGAAATAACCAAATACCAAGATAGAAATGAGAACATGTTAAGTTAAAAAAAAAAAGATATTTTCTTGTAGCACAAAAATAGTTATGGGATAAAAATAGTTTTTATCACATTTATTATTTTCAAATGATTATTAATAATTCAATTTTTCTCTGAGACATCTAAGTTAATGACTTAAGAATTATTTTTTAATATACGGTATTCCTGTAGGCATATGAATGATCACTTGCTAGAGTAGGTAGTATTAAACAGAGATCAGTGCAAGCTGTCATTTAAGGCATTACCATTGCATCTAGCAATGCTCATTAATTCATTCATTAATTATACCTGTCTACAGTCGTATATGGAATGTTCATGACAATTTATGCCATGCATAATTTAAAATAAAAAGTTCAATAAGAAACAGAATAAAATGACAAAATAGATACAGTTAACAACCACAGATTCCAATGTTATCAAGTCCAACACTCCAACATGAACATTACATTACATATATCCAAAAAATATTATATCTTGGCAGCCTTGTAGTACAATACTAGTTTCAGTGTTAACCATCATAACCATCAATTAACCAAGCATTATCTTTTGTGTCTTGCAATTTCTCAACTCCCTTGTACGGGGAACACCAATCAACCTCATCTAGGATGAGTGCACATAACTAAGCTGTAACTAAGTATTATTGTCTTGAGTGTGTGTGTCTGTGTCTGTGAGTATGTGTACTTGTTTAAACTATAATTTGAATTCATTTTTCCCCTTGGGAGATTAGTCTATGTCTTAAAAAGGTAAGGAGCTTCAACAGGCTAAATGCTACAGACCACTTTGTAGAGGGTACACAAAGCAGCTGCATCATAGAAACTATTTCAACCTATATGTTTTTTATCTTTTAATGACAATGTGTATCTTTCTGAATATATATATATATATGTTTTCTGAGGTTTTCGCGGGTGTTAGTATGTAGGTCTCTAGTTGTTCGGGTTTTCTCCCGCGTAGAATTGGAGGTGTCTTGGCGACGTTTCGACGAAGTCTCATTCGTCATCTTCAGGCTGCTTCAGACTACTTCAGGTTTGGTGTTTCCAGGAGTAGTGTGAGATCTCGGCTGTTTGTTCCTTTTAACTGCCAGTAGGGGATTAAATTTTAGCTGCCAGTAGGGGATTAATTTTAACTGCCAGTAGGGGATTAAACTGATTGGGTGGGGGCTTGGCTGTGTCTTGATTAGGTGGAGGTGTGTCCTTATTTGGTGGAACCCCTCTCACCTGTCATTGCCAACCTCTACATGGAAAACTTTGAAACCCAAGCTCTAGAAAAATCTGATCACAAACCCAAACTCTGGCTCAGATATGTAGATGACACTTTCATAATCTGGCCACATGGGAAAGAACAACTGGACAACTTCCTTACACACCTCAACAGCCTACACCCCAAAATACAGTTCACCATGGAAACAGAAGTAAACAACCAACTCCCCTTCCTGGACGTCTTAGTCCACAGGAAATCTAACGGCTCCTTAGGACACACCATCTACCAGAAGAAAACACACACTAACCGCTATCTGCACGCACTCTCACACCACCACCCAGCCCAGATCAACTCCGTAGCCAAGACACTCATCTCCAGAACAAAATGCTTAGCTGATGAACAACACCTAAAAACCGAACTACACACTCTCACTAACGTACTGACATCCAATGGATTCCAAAGAAATAAGATCACCAACCTAATCCAAAAAGAAACCCCCACTAAAGTCCAGGACAGAGAACAAGAAAATGAAAAAGCCCTCCTCCCATACATAAAAGGCACCACAGACAGAATCAGCAAAATCCTCCGCAAACACAACTTCAAGACAGCATTCTGCACAGACCGGAAAATATCCACCATCCTAAGAAACCCCAAAGACAAAATTGAATTAGAAAATCAAGGAGTATATGAAATCCCATGCACTACTTGCCCCACCACATACATCGGACAAACCAACAGAAGAATAAGTGCACGCATTGAAGAACACAAAAATGCAATCAAAAAAGAGGAACCAACCTCTTCCCTGGTCCAACACCTCAAAGCCACAGGACATAAAATTGATTTCAATAAGACAAGAACTATCACCAAGGCCGAACACTTCAACAACCGTATAATCAGAGGACTTCCTGGGGGCGTGGCCTGTTGCCGAGGAGGGCTCCACCGAGCTCCTCAGAGATCTGGTCTGTATATCTAAATAAGATCATAGATAGCACCCCTTTTTGGCTAAGAAAGGGGCAGGGAGTAGCTCCGTAGACTAGGGTCTATTCGTAAGCCACAGCCTTTTTCTTTTTTTTGGCTGTGGAAAGAGATTAGATCCAGCCGGAGCGGAGCTTTTATCTCCAGCCAGTTCTTCTCAGCTGCCTTTTTTTTTTTTGGGCAGCCCCAGACAGGCTAGCCCCCCCCAGGACAAAACAAAGTTTTTTCAAGCTAGAACTGATACGGGCGGGTCCCACCCCTGTGAGATTTATGTTTTTATTACTATCTTAAATACCAGCACCATTTGTCTTAGAGACTTCTTTGTCTAAATGGACCTCAAAATGGCGATTTCTCTCCGTGGATGATTGATACTGGATGTACTTAGCCGGTTTTATCTTCCTGCAGACCGCTCCTTAACAAAATAAACTCTTCTTTGGAAATAGAGGGGAGCGAAGCGCTGCTTACTTGTTTATTTATTATGGCACCCAGATCAAAGAAGCGTCTTGCTACAAATGTGTCTAAAGAATTTAAAGAATTTTTACTGGAAACACAGCCTTTGTCTCCTATGCCCTCTACTGGAGAATTTTTAACACAGGAATATCTCTTTAAAATGTTTAATGCCTTTAAACAAGAAATTAAGGAATTTGTATTGGAACTATATGATGATTTAAATTCTAAAGTTAATCAAATGAAGGCGAATACGTTTGCAGCCGTGTCTGCCCTGTCAGATTACTCTGCTGAAATAGAGAACAAATTGGAAAGTCTGGAGAAGGCTAATCTTAATTTGACTACCAATATTCAAATTTTACAACAAAAAATTAGAGACAATGAAGAACAGCTTATGATGATAAATTTTAATAGGAAGGCATTTGCAATAAGAGTCAGAGGATTCCGTGAAAAGGAGCAAGAGAATTTGAAACAGACCTTTGCTGAAGCCTTCAGCCATGCGCTGGGAAGCCCGGGACTTAACTTTGATTGGCAGATTCGGAAAATCTATCGCCAGAACTCATTGATAGCGGAACAGCGACAGCTCCCGAGGGACATAATTATACATTTCTCTACAAAAGAATCTAGAAATGCGATTGTACAAAAGTTTCATAATAACAGTCTCCGAGTTGACGGTCAGGAACTGATTGTTTTCAAAGATATTCCTTTTCAGATGCTGAAAGCAAGAAGGGACTACACCTTTTTAACTAAGGAGCTTAGGAGTCAACAGATTCGATACAGATGGGAGGCCCCTGCCGGTATCACGGTTACATTTGAGAATCAAAGATTTCGTCTTAACTCTGTTTTGGAGGCTCAAGATTTCTATTGTAGGACTCTGAAGGCGGGACTTCCTGACGCGCTTGGAAGAGAGGAGAGACAAGCGGAAGGAGAAGGCAAGCGGCCGGCCATGTGGCTGCAAGATGGAGGGGGTAGCCCCTCCTCCCTCGAAGAAGCAGAGAAACGGAGATCGAGAATTTAGACATTTCAAAATGCTTGCTAAAGTTGAGGACTGAATGGGGGTTTGAGACCTCTCTCCGGTAGAAAAAGCGGACTAATTTTTATCAGAAGGGAAAGCTGGGTGAAACTACTTTGAGCTAGATTCTAAATTAACGTTAGCATAAATTTGATAGTGGTAAACATCAGATAAGCAAGGGATGAGGGTAAAATTTACGTTGTTTAAAGTTTATTAGAACAGAAAGCCGGTTGGGATTATCTTAAGATAAGTGTAAAAAGAATGCGGAATGATTATGTTGTTTAAACTTTGTTAGAAGGGACTACTTTAAAATAGAAGGTTAACTGACTCTTGCTGAAAGTATTATTTGAATATGTGGAATGATCCATGCTATTTAACTTTTATTTGAAGGGAAAGTTGGTTGAAATCGTTCTGAGTTACATTTTAAACAAATGCTAGTATAAATTTGATAGTGGTAAATATCAGACAAGTAAGGGATGAGGGTAAAATGCATGTGGAATGAACTACGTTATTTAAATCCTATTAGAAGAGGAAGTCGGCTGGAATTATCTTAAGATAGAAATTGATTCCTGTGTAAAGTAATATTTGATCTACGCTGCTTAATTTTACTAAGAAGGGGAAACTTGGCTAGATTATTTTGAATTACTGTTTGAAAAGGGGGTTAAGAAAGATCATTTACGCTGCTTAAATTTTACTAGAAGGGAAAGTTTGATTACTTGTCTGTAAAGTTATATTTGAATATATGGCATGAACCACGTTGCTTAAATTTTATCGGAAGGGATCATGAGGTTTAGGAAGAGGAATGGGAGAATATACAGAAGGTATAGCAAAGAAGTAAGAGACGAGAATAAAATATAGATAGAATGATTTATACTATTTAAGCATAGATAAAGATGGGGGGCTGAGATCAACACAAAGAGTGGTTTCTTTTCCTTTTTCTTTTTTTTCTTTTTTTCTTTTCTCTTTTCTTTTCTCTCTTTTTTTTCCTCTCTTTTTTTTTCTTTTGATATATTACTTTTATTTTTTTAATCCATATGTATACAAGATATTTTAGACAGAAGGTAGTGCCAGGTGTGGGCCCTGGGAAGTCGGGAGGATTAGGGATGGGGATTTGTGGGGGGTGGGGTGGGGGGTGTTAACATAGTCTTAATAAGAACAAGAATGTATTTATATACGGTGGTTCTTTTTTTTTCTTTTATATATATATTTTTTCCTTGGTTCATTTTACTTTTATCAGATCAAACAACACTCGAATAAAGGCATACACCAAGGAGGGAGGTAGAGGGAAAGAAGAGGGAGGAGTAAGGAAGGAGTAAGGGGAATGTAAGGAGGGTGTCCGGGGGGTAAGGGGAGAAGGAAGGTTTGAGGGGAAAGGGAAGTAGGAGGGGAGTGTTAGAGGGAGAAAGGAAAGTTGGAGGGGGTAGATGGGGTGTATGGAGGATGGAAGGGTTAGGTGGGGTTGTGAATGATGAGTTGTGTTTCCTTTTTATTTGTTTGTTTTATTCCCTTTTTCTTTTTTTTCTTTTCTTATAGTAAATACCCTGTATATAAGTGATTGCAAATGGAATGTGAAAAATGAATAAAATATATTTAAAAAAAAAAAACAAAAAAAAAAAAACAACAACCGTATAATCAGAGAAGCAATCGAAATAGAAAAACGCCCACACAGCATGAACAGGCGGGATGATACCTCCCGCCTGCCAGCCCTTTGGAAGCCTGCCCTTATTAACAAACGAATCCCAAACATGATGAATGAGACCAGGCCCACACCCACAATAGCCACATAGAATATCACCAAAAAACACCCACAAACAAAACAGACAAAAACACAAACTGATGAGGAGGCACGACCCAGAACCAGAAGCCAGACTGCAAAAGCACAATCAGCCTCTTTAAAACCCCTCCTACCCTCACATGAAACACAACCCCCCAAACAATCAGAACAGAACACACCTCCACCAAATAAGGACACACCTCCACCTAATCAAGACACAGCCAATCAGTTTAATCCCCTACTGGCAGTTAAAATTAATCCCCTACTGGCAGTTAAAATTTAATCCCCTACTGGCAGTTAAAAGGAACAAACAGCCGAGATCTCACACTACTCCTGGAAACACCAAACCTGAAGTAGTCTGAAGCAGCCTGAAGATGACGAATGAGACTTTGTCGAAACGTCGCCAAGACATCTCCAATTCTACGCGGGAGAAAACCCGAACAACTAGAGACATATATACATATATACATATATACATATATACATATATACATATATACATATATACATATATACATATATACATATATACATATATACATATATACATATATACATATATACATATATACATATATACATATATACATATATACATATATACATATATACATATATACATATATACATATATACATATATACATATATACATATATACATATATACATATATACATATATACATATATACATACATACATACATACATACATACATACATACATACATACGTGTGTGTGTGTGTGTGTGTGTGTGTGTATTCATAACAGGAGAATAAATGCACGCATCGCAGAACACATGAACGCAGTAAGAAAAAAAGAAAACACTTCCTCCCTTTTCCAGCACCTTAAAGCTACAGGACGTGAAATTAATTTTGAAGGAACCAGGTTAATCTCCAGAACTGAACACTTCAACAAGAGAATAATTATGGAAGCTATCGAAATACAGAAACACCCCCACAACATGAATAAACGTGACGATACCTCCCGCCTACCAGACATCTAGAAACCAGCCTAGTCAACAAACGAGCCCCAGGCCATTACAACACAAAACAATGGATCCACACCCAGCACCAATCAGCACCAATCTATCAATCATGATACAGCCACACATCCAATCAATCCACTTGCTGAAATGGCACCAGCACTCCACACCCTCCCACCAAGGTTTGTAGAGGGACGGCAGCTCCTATTACACTTTAAGCCCAAAACACCCTGAAGATGGCGATATATATTGCCTGTGACAGACAGACAGACAGACAGACAGACACACACACACACACACACAGAGAGAGAGACAGAGAGAGAGGTTGGAACTTTGATTCTTTGACTGTAATCATGTCTTGACTTATTGATCCTTCTGTCACTCACAGAGACCCTGATTACCACTCTTGCACACTGGATTAGGCTGTAGACAAAGAGTAAGATGCCTCCTGGAATATAAATGGATAAAGGTAGAAGAAATACCAACCTGATACCCCCAAAGCCACAAACAAAGAAAGTATGTGACAACATCAAAGTCTTCCCCTATTGGACGATTGAGACCTACACTTTTCTACTATTCCTTAACATCCTTGTAGCCAGGATTGGTTCTAGGTGTAGAAGGCAAAAACCTTTTGACCTCCCTCCTCCCATCCTGCATCATTGAGTTTACTGGCATTCTAGAGCATGGGGGCCAATATTTACATTTGGCAAAATAAGCCTTATGTAAGGATGTTCAAGGAATTTGAATAAAAATTCCCAGATCTAAATAATTTTTCAAAGGCTAATGGCAAATATCCATAGTACCTGCCAGCTAGTCAAGGAATCCACGTAGAGATGGTAAGCAACATTCAATTAATGTGCTTCCAGATGTACTGAGAGCTCTGCATTGGTCTTACTTTGAAGTTTTTTTTCTTTAAATATATCAACTACAAACACTCATGCTGTTGAAGAGTTTAGAGGTAAATCTTCAGAAAATTGTTCACTTGAATAAAAAAAGTGACTTGCTCAGTTGAAAAGGAAGCTGTTAACTATAATTCTTCATTAGAAATAAAAATGTCACAACTACTGAATATTTAGGGGAAGAGTTATAGAAGGTTACAATCCTAGCACCATGATTAATATATTATCAGTTTTTATTATGTGGTAAAACATGGGATTATATTTGATACCATATTGCTGTTACGGGCAATAAAAATGAATAGGCCTTAAATCAACGATTTGCCACAGTGTATTCTCTGCTTGGTAAATATATTATTTAAACAGGCTTATGAACAATGTAGAAATAATCTTTAAAAAGATGAGGACCATCTGATCGAGCTTTAAAATATAAGCTATATTTCATCTAGATACGTAGATACAAATAATGTTCTAAAAAGAGTTTATCTTTATTAATTTTCTAAATCCTAGGAAATTGTATGGTCCAATACAACTGACAATGGAGTAATAACATAACCTGAGAACATTGTATATGTAAGTCAGTATCTGACAGCAGAGACATCTTACAAAGATCTTCTCCAGCAAATCTTAAAAACTAGCGGAATTGAAATGTGAGTTTTCACTTAGCTAGTAAGGCCATAAACCATATAGAATATAAAGTTCAGTACCAATGTATTAAACTAGGGGTCTTAACCCCTGTCTGTGCCTCAGTGCCAGATCGCAGCCCATTTGAAACTGGGCTGCGGAAGTGGTTGATGAGCACACATATGTACAAAGCTGCATTTGTGAAGGTGGTGTATACTTACATGCAAAACCACCCCCTCTGTGCCCCCATGCCGCGTGCTGCCACCACAGAGCCGGAAAGGTTGGAGACCACTTTTTTAAACTATGGCTGAGAAACAAGTGACAACTAGTATTTTTTTTCTTCCAGTACAGGTTTGTAACTGTAGCAGTTTTGTTTTTTTCATTTTATCCAATTAGAGTTTAAGGATGTTTTTCAAACAGCATCCAACCTACAACATGTTGCACATATAACCAAAATTATATCAAATCAAAAATCGTTTTTACTTAATGTGACCAGCACAAGAATTGTTTCACTTGGCATCTTGGTGCAAAAGTGTTCCTTGGTACATTTTATCACATGTAAATCTACTGATAACTAGGATCAAAGAGTATTTTCAGTGTCAAACCTGACCTTCAGACTGAATACAGGACTACATTTCATGGGGATCAAACACTTTCACCATATTTAATATTGTTTTCTATCACTCAGACCATGGTTGATCTTTGATAGTGTTCCAATGATTTGTTTCTTGGAGTTAAATGGTAAACAATAGGAGAGCTTGAGATCTATGGCATATTGTAAGCAGAATATCTAAAGCACTGAATGATCATCCATTGTACAGTGTGGATTTTAAAAATAGATTTCTGTAGCATGTAGTAGCTCAGTAGTCTTGTTGTCAGTCATAATTGCTAGAATCATCTTTTAGATTTATGCTTAGAGGAAAAACTGGGACCATACATCGTCCAAAGACAAAATTAATTGGATACTCCATAAGCACCTTTGGGATACTCCATAAGCATACAATGAAAAGTGTTGCGAGATCCAGACTAGCAGTCATATTCTTCCCACCCATTAAACTAATCCCAAACTTTCAGTACTATATTCTGATTTAAAGTGCAAATTATTCTGGATAATCTGTTTAATTCATATTTTTGAAGTTGAAATATAATATATTTCAGATATAACTCAGACTTATATTTTCCAAATCTCCCTGGTGAAGTTCTTATAATTGGTTAATTTAGTGTTAATAATTCCTACCTCTAAGGAGGTAGGATATTTATCCTTTTTCTTAACCATATGTTCCATTACATTCTGGCTGATTTTAATCTCTACATATCCTGCCCACATCCTTCAGATCTAAAGATCAAAAAGAATCAAAAGTACTGAAAAAGCTGTAGTAAAGTTTATATCCTTAAAATGACTTTCTCCAACACTATAGTACAATTAAAATGATCTGATAATTTATATATGCAAAAAAGAATGCAAATTAGGCAGGAACTACATCTTAATTAAATAGTTAATTCATGGTATAGAAAAACAGCATTGGTCTATTGTATGGGATCTTAATGGAGTCAGAGAAGTAAGTATTCTTTACTTTGTCCATTGCAACACAGTGAGACCTTAAATGGATTTCACTTACTGTTCAATTTCATTCATCCTGAAAGGTGTCCTGTGTTTACTCTGACTCTGATATTCTATTTGCTTCATTACTTTTACCTTGTTTGTAAATCATCATAAACTCTTATCTGTGAAAAAAGGAAAAAGATAAATAAATCAACAGAAAGTTTTAGTTGTTCAAAAAGGAAGAAAGCATGTAGGAGTGATAGTGTAATTCACAAATCATCCAGGGTTTCAACACCATTGTCAACAGATTCATTAAGAAACTCCCTGAGATTACTTAGAAAAAAATCAGACTTAGTTTGGTGTCTGGTTTTAGTTTAGTTTGTTGAACTTGGCTGTTTAAAAACTATGCCTTGCATTTGACTTTTAAAAAAATGTATTAAGAATTCTGACAATATATAATCATTTGTACATTAATATCTTAAATCCTCCTTGTTAATAAGGACCAAATCCAGGGTCCTCTTAATTCCCATCAGTAGCTTTTTAAATAGAAAAGAGAAAACTAACATAAATCTTTTTTCTAATATTTTGTTTTTGACAAGCACTCTTCCAATAAAAGTCTAAGTAGTTGAAATAGCTCATCACAACTATTTTATGGTTCTTTGGGAGTTGGCTTTATGCTTAAAAAAACTTTAATTCTTCTTATTGTTTTGGTTATCTGTAGAAGATTCTTAAGTGACACCTTATGTTATCTCTTAGGTTATCTTAACCTAAATTTTTTCAGTTCTTACGTTACCATCAGACCTTTGATCTTTGTACATGCAAGTTCATTCCTGTTATACAACCTGCACATAACCATGATCAACAAAATCAGTTCATGAATGGATATTACAGTAATATATCCCTTTGCAGCAGCATGAATTTAAAAATTGGGGGAAGAGAGAGTTCAGGGGATTATATTTTAAATAAATTGTCCATTTCTCCCTCTCTCCCTCTCCCTCTCTCTCTCCATTCCCCCCGCTCTCTCTCACACCCAAAACCAGTAGTGGGATTTATTTATTTTTACTACAAATTCTATGGCTGGGACTTGGTGGGTGTGCTTGGTGTGCATGTGCATTGACAGATACTATAAAATCCCCATTCCCTCCCCACTCCGGGGAAGGTTACTGCAAAATCTCCATTTCCTTCCAATAAGATGGGACTCGGGAAGCAGAGAGTAGATGGAGGCAGGGCCAGTCAGAGGTGGTATTTAGTGGTTCTCCAAACTATTCAAAATTTCCACCTGCTGAATACCACCTCTGACACAAACTCATATATATATATATATATATGAGTTTGTGTCAGAGGTGGTACATATACATATACATATACATATACATATACATATACATACACACACACACACACACACACACACACACACACACACACACATATATATAAAAAAAGTCACAACCCCTGGTATGCCCAAATATGGGAGGAAGGTCACACTTCCATTCTCTGTCCTTCGGCTCGTCACAAGAGACCATCCAGACAGAAACCCAGTATTTTTTACTGTTGCCTTTTTGTTACAAATGTTATATTTGTGCTGATAAATAAATAAAGGGAGACTAGTATAGATCTATTTCAAGCTATTTAGCTCTCATCAGCTAGCCATACCCTTGCTGGGAATCGAACCTGTGCTCTATTGCCTCTTAGGCAGATGTGTTAACCATTGAGCTACAGAGCTCGACATTGGGCATACCAGGGGTTGTGACTTTAAATATATACCTTTCACCCTGGCCTGGCTGATAAGGAGTCAAGCTTAACCATTATAGCTCAATGGTTAACACATCTGCCTAAGAGGCAATAGAGCACAGGCTCGATTCCCAGCAAGGGTATGGCTAGCTGATGAGAGCTAAATAGCTTGAAATAGATCTATACTAGTCTCCCTTTATTTATTTATCAGCACAAATATAACATACACACACACACACACACACACACACACACACACACACACACACACACACACACACACACACACACACACACACATATATATATATATATATATATATATATATATATATATATATATATAAACAAACACAAATAAACACACACATACATACATATTAATATTTTGTTATGGCTTCTTCCATTTTTTCCTGGCCATTCAGTATGGAACCTTATACAAGAAGCACGAATCACTATTGAATTTCCCTTCCAACCAATTTGCATTTACCTTTCTAAGTTCAGTGAATATGATGTCAACAGCAGTGATGTGCGGTGAGGTTTATGGTTGGTGAGGCAAGAGTGCGGCGGCAGTGAGAAGCAGTGTCCCCGCCACTGTCCCTGACAGAGGCATCTCGCGTCTATGTCCGCCATAGATGCAAGATGCCTCTGTCAGAAACAGCGGTGGGGACGGAAGAGGTGGGGTGCGAGGCAGCAGAGCGCGGCAGCAGGAAGAAGCAGCATCCCTGCCGCTGTCCCCGAGAGAGCATCTCGTGTTTAAGTCTGCCATAGACGTGAGACGCCTCTGTCGGACACAGCGGCGGGGATGGAGGAGGCAGGAGGTGGCAGAGTGCGGCAGCGGCAAGAAGTAGCATCCCCACCGCTGTCCCTGACAGAGGCGTCTCGCGTATATGTCCGGCATAGATGCGAGATGCCTCTGTTGGACACAGCGGTGGGGACAGAGGAGGCGGGGTGCGAGGTGGAAGAGCGCAATGGCGGTGAGAAGCAGCATCCCCGCTGCTGTCCTCGACAGAAGCGTCTCATGTTTATGTCTGTCATAGACGCGAGATGAGTCTGTAGCACACAGCGACAGGGACGGAGTAGGCAGGGTGCGAGGCGGCAGAGCTGTGACTCTGGCAGCAACTATCTTAGCCTTTTTCCTTTTACATTTGTTTTTCTTTTTCATCATGACGGTGAGGCCCTACCTCCCCTGACTGCACATCCCTGGTCAACAGACTATGTCCCAAAAGAAATGACTCAGGACAGAATCATGAATATCAAAGTGATATACATCAATTCTAGTGTTTATTACTACTTATTTAGCAAGGATACTGAATGCGGTGAGAAAATAATAAGCACATACAAATGAGTTTTATATCTTTTTCATTACAACCAGGCTGAAAGCAATAGAAATTGTAGCTTTAATGTGTTCCATTTGATGTAAAGCAGCTGTTGAATAAAATGGCAAAAGAAAATAGGTCACTGGGTATATTCCCTTGCTCTTTTGATAAATCAAATTATATTTACCTGATTGTGCCACAAGAATGTTATTTACTTTTGCTGATGTAGGAAAGGAAGACTCTTCCCCAAAGCTATTATTTACCATTTCATAACTCTACACATTTAGAAAATGTTTTGTACTGACTACTTAAAATAGCTAATATACTTATAAATACAGATCACCCTAATTAGCAAAAATTCAGTCTTTTATAAAATGGTTTTTAGTTATACTATATTTATATTTTATAAGAGCAGGAAAATGAACAAGTTTCTCATTGGGAGAAATTTATATAATTGTTTATTAGAATGTATTGTTCTGACAAAACTAAATAAAAGCAAGAATCTAATCTGATTCTTTTTATCACAAAAAAAAAGTATTTATTTCAACTAAACGAATACCAGTAAGTCAGTGGTGGGTTCCTACCGGTAGTGGTTTTTTGGCCTGGGTCGCTAGAACCAGCAACGATACAGGCCTGCCATGTGAACAGGTTGACGTAGGCGTTGCCATCTTGTTTTTTGCTTCTGTGCGTGTGCAGAGCAATTTTTATTGCACTGCGCATGTGCACACTGTGTGCATCAAGTGCATGCGCGGCACACACATGAACAGTAGTGTCTGCCAGAACCCACTCCTGTAATAAGGGAACAATAATAATTCAATCACACAATGTTGTTTCATGATCATCCTGCGGTTCTGAGTTTCAATCATCCTGTGTTTCAATCATTCCCAGCATCTTTGGCATTGTCCCAAGCAGCATTAACTTCCTTAAGTGTTTGTACCAAGTTTTCTGGGGCCAGATTTTTTTTGGTCTTTCCTCCAGAAGATATCCAACAGGAGTATGCTGTCTGCATTCGTACTACCAACGGAGCCCCCTGGAAGGATTTGGTCCCAGGATTTTTACAAGGCTCAGCATTTTACCGGTAACTGCTTGTGGCTGTCTCCCTGAGTAACGAACTGTGGCGGCTTGGTCCGGCGACTGCGGCGCGGGAGAGAAGATGGCGACGCCGCGCTGATAATCTCAGCGTTTTGCAACTTCTCGGCGCTTCTCGGCGCTCCCCCCCTCCCTGCTGGTCGTGACAGGCTTGGAGTTGTGCGGAGAGCTTGGGGGGCTCAATTAATTAATTTTTTACCATCTTTTTACCATCTTGAAGGCGAGGATTAACTTGCTGAAGACCATTGGGAGTTGTGGTTGGGGCGGTTGGGGTGATTGGCTTCGTTTACCATCTCGTAGCCCCCCCCTCGGACATCCCCCTCCCGTTTTACCCTGTTGACTTTGCTGCCAGCTGCCTGTCCACTCCTAGGGTCCCTGGGCCGCTTGCCTATTTGGCTAGGGGACTGAACGGAGGACGGAAGACGGAGCCCTGAACAGGACGTTTCGATCTGAGGAGGAAGAAGGTCTGGACGCCCCTCCCTCCCCCCAGCCTTGTCCCATTTACCATCGCAGCTGCCTCAATCATTATTCCTTTGTTATTGTTTATTAGGAATATTGGGAACAACAGATGATGGCAGCAGTAGGGACAAGGTTTGGGTATCAAGAAAACCATCGCTTTCCTCCCCTTTGCCTTGAGCAGCTGGGGCCAGCTTTAGATCTTGGCCCACCGGACTATGGACATTATATAACCCTAGGAAAGAGACTTTCTCCTATGTGGTCCGCTGATCTCCTCTGGGACTTTAAGGGGAATAAGACTGAACAATCCTTGTTTATAAACATCAGGCATTTTTGCCTTCCCTTTATTACACACGACTGCCTTGTATACTATCGAACTTTGACCTTCCAGCTGTGGACTTTTCTTTGGGGCATAGAAGAAGGAGAAGAGTGGAGCCCCCCATTAGGGTGTGACCCCCCCCCTCAGGAGAGGGTGGATTATTACGTTGGACTACTACGAACTTAATACTATCTTGAACCTGCGCAACCCTATCATTTTCTTATTTTAACTGGTATGTTGAGTGTATGGGATTGTCTGGTTGCATGAATGATCTCACTTTTATTTTATTTAGCTGTATTTGTGTTTTAATTCTTTTAGTGAGGACTGCTTGTGTGAGAGTTTGAGTATGAGTGATTCGGAGGACCTGGCGGGTGTTATGGGGGCCATTGGGGTGGTTGGGGGGGCCATATCCACAGGAGAGGGTCGGAGCATTGCGGTCATAACAGGGAGAGGCAGATATGGCGGGGACTTTAGGGCAGGCCATCATTGGGGAAGGAGGGTTCGCTATATTACAGAGATCCCTCCTTCCGGCCCTAGGAGTCCCACTCCAAGGTCAGATGGCGCGAGTAATCAGGACCCTGGTCTCAGGCTGCTGTCGCTAAATGCCAGGTCTGTGGTTCATAAGGCCCCCCTCATCCGGGACTTGATAATTGATGAGGGCGCAGACCTGGCATGTATTACTGAAACATGGCTGGGCACGGAGGGAGGAGTCCCCCTCGTAGAGATGTGCCCAGATGGATTTCAGGTGCTGCATCAGCCGAGAGCCCAGGGAAGGGGTGGCGGTGTGGCTATAGTAGCCCGGGAGTCTTTAGTACCTCGTAGGATCCCTGCTCCGGAGCTTGTCGGGTGTGAGTCCCTGCTGGTGAAGCTGGACCTCAAGGGTCAAGTGGGTTTGTTGCTTACGTACCTGCCTCCCAACTGCGTTGCAACAGCCCTCTCCTCGCTTCTCGAGTCAGTAGCCGAGCTGGCGGTTGAGTTCCCTAGACTTATGGTGCTGGGGGATTTCAACCTGCCTTCGCTCGGTGAACGCTCTGATGGAGTGCAGGAGTTCATGGCTTCCATGACAGCCATGGGCTTGACTCAGGTAATTCGAGGCTCAACCCACTCAGCGGGTCACACGCTCGACCTCGTATTCCTCTCGGAGCAGTGGAGTTATGATCTTGGTCTGAGGGGTAATGAGATCATACCCCTGTCGTGGTCAGACCACTGCCTACTGAGGCTAGACTTCCGGAGGCCAAACCCCCACCGTAGGGAGGAGGAACCAACCAGGTGGTTCCGCCCCAAGCGACTGATGGACCCTGTTAGGTTCCAGACGGAGCTTGGGGTTATTCCAGATACTCTCGCCCACAGTTCGGTGGAGACTCTTGTCGCTGCCTGGCACTCGGCAGCTTCGGGGTCTCTAAACCGGATTGCGCCACTACGGCCCCTCTGGGTCAGCGGCCCCCGGAGGCCTCCTTGGTTCACTGAGGAGCTCCGGGAGATAAAGCGCCGGAGGAGACGCCTAGAGCACTTGTGGAGATCAGACAGGTCCGAATTGAACCGGGCACTTGTAACAGCATGCACCAAGGAGTATACTCGAGCTTTAAGATCGGCAAAAAGAACACACATTGCCTCCTTGGTAGCGTCCGCCGAGTCCCACCCAGCCGCCCTGTTTAGGATAACCCGCTCCCTCCTAAATAGGAGGGAGACGGGGGACCCCCTACAGGGTAAGGCTGAGGAGTATGTTCAGTTCTTGGCGGACAAAGTTGCCCGGTTTCGAGCGGACCTGGACTCCACTCTTGCAGAGCCAGCTGAGACACAGGGGAAAGACTTGGCAAACCATCTCTGGGTTGAGTTTCAGGAAGTTGCCTCTGGGGATGTGGACAAGGCTATGCGAGCTGTGAGTACCTCCACTTGTGTACTGGACCCGTGTCCCTCCTGGCTGGTTGCCAACAGCAGTGAGGTGACACGAGGCTGGATCCAAGCGGTTGTTGTTGCATCTCTTCGGGAGGGGCACTTCCCCACCGAGCTTAAGGCAGCGGTGGTGAGACCCCTTCTGAAGAAACCGTCTTTGGATCCAGCTGTTCTTAATAACTACCGTCCAGTCTCCAACCTTCCCTTTGTGGGGAAGGTTGTTGAGAAAGTGGTTGCCCTCCAGCTTCAGCGTACCTTGGAGGAAGCAAACTATCTTGACCCCTTCCAGTCCGGCTTCAGACCAGGTTACAGCACAGAAACCGCTTTGGTCGCATTGACCGATGATCTCTGGAGAGCTAGGGATGGAGGCTTTGCGTCCATCCTAGTTCTCCTCGACCTCTCAGCGGCTTTCGATACCATCGACCATGGTATCCTTCTGCGACGACTGCGGGAGGTGGGAGTGGGCGGCACTGTTTTGCAGTGGTTCTCCTCTTACCTCTCGGACAGGTCGCAGTCGGTGTTGGTGGGTGGGCAGAGATCGTCCCCGAGGCCCCTAACATATGGGGTGCCACAGGGGTCGGTCTTGTCCCCCCTCCTATTTAACATATACATGAAACCGCTGGGCGAGATCATTCGGAGGCACGGGATAAAGTATCACCAATATGCGGACGATACACAATTGTATCTGTCCGCCCCGTGCCAACTCAATGAAGCGGTGGACGTGATGAACCAGGGTCTGGAAGCTGTTAAAGACTGGATGAGAGCAAACAAACTGGTGCTCAACCCAGACAAGACCGAGTGGCTGTTGTGTTTTCCTCCCAATAATTTGACCACCGTACCATCAATCAGGCTGGGGGGACAAAACTTATACCCCTCAGATAGGGTCCGCAACTTGGGAGTCCTCCTGGATCCACAGCTGAGTTTTGATCACCATCTATCAGCTGTGACCAGGGGGGCATTTGCCCAGGTTCGCCTGGTGCGCCAGTTGCGGCCCTACCTGAATCGGGAGGCTCTCACGACAGTCACTCGAGCCCTTGTGATCTCTAAGCTGGAATACTGCAATGTGCTCTACATGGGGCTGCCCTTGAAGAGCACCCGGAGACTTCAGCTAGTACAGAACGCGGCTGCGCGAGTGATTGTGGGCGCACCTCGGTTCGCCCACATAACACCTATCCTCCGCGAGCTGCGCTGGCTGCCTGTAGATCTCCGGGTGCAATTCAAGGTCTTACTTACCACCCATAAAGCGCTCCATGGTAGTGGATCTGACTATCTGAGAGACCGCCTCCTGCCAATAACCTCCCTGCGTCCCATCAGATCGCATAGAGCGGGCCTCCTCCGTATTCCATCCGCCAGTCAGTGCCGACTGGCGACCACCCGGAGGAGAGCCTTCTCAGTTGCTGCTCCGACGCTATGGAACAATCTCCCCGTGGAGATTCGTACCCTGACCACAGTCCAGGCCTTCCGCACAGCCCTCAAGATCTGGCTAGCCTGTCAGGCCTGGGGATAAATTTTCTTGCCCCTCCCGAATGCTGAGTGAATGTTGTGTTTTAGTACCTTTTAGTTATTTCACATTTTTTTTTTCTGTATTTTGTCTTTCACTCCCCTTCCCTTACTATTGTAAGCCGCCCTGAGTCCCCTCAGGGAAAAGGGCAGCCTATAAATGCTAAATAAAATCAAAATCAAATCAAACATAGTGAAATTTTTGGATACTGGTCTTTAGGCATGCATAAGACATGGCCAACAAACCTCATTCAACGTTCATTCACAGTTCTCAATAGGCATTCTAAATCTGATCTTTGTAGTACTTTTTCATTAGTTATCGGATATTTTTCTCAAGTGGTATTGTTGGAAAAACATTTAACCATTTAATCATCTTGGTTTTAGACTTCCATGTTTCACAAGCATATATTGCAGTTGGTTAACAACACTCTTGAAGAGTTGCCTTTGTAGTAATACTTATGGCTACTGTAGATGAAAATGGGTGCAGGCTTTGAAATATGGCTTTTGCCATTCCAATTTGATGGTTAATGTCCTTATCTGTACCTCCATCGATAGGCACAATTCTATCAAGATAAGTAAGTGGATGGACTTTTTCTATAGCCTGGCCATGGACTATTATAGGCATATAATCCTGAACATTTCTGACTTGCAAAATTTATCTCTAAGCCAATCTTGTTGGTTTCAGTATCTAAACTGGTGGTACCCCTTTGTTTCACCAAACAATGTGATGTCACCTGCACAGGCTGTTGCCCATGGGATTCCAAAGTTAAGGTTATTCATTGCTCTATGGATAACAAATTGGATTAAGAAGAAAACAAGAATGTAATAGTATATACATCCCTATCTTACTTAATATCAGTACTTACTGTATTGGTATTAAAGAAAGCTGTGTTGTCAAATTCCATTCATACACAGCAGCTAGAGTTATAATATAGGTTCTTAAAGATGTTGCTAAAACGTGGAGGAATTCTATAGGACTTTACAATATTCCATAGTGATTCTGGATGAATCCAGTTAAACACATTTTTGAAGTCAATAAAATTGATTACCATTGGCTTTTGAAATTCTAAACTCTGTTTGATGATATTTCTTAAAGTTGGAATCTGGTTATTACAACAGTATCTTTCCTAAATCCTGCTTTGACAAGCAGGATTCAAATGGTATGCATCCATTTGCTGCTGAAATCTGAGCAACACAAAGCATAGTACTTTTCCAGGGATGTTGTTTACAACTGATAACTAATGATAGGATATCAATGATCCTGAAGATCAATGACAACATTAACTATGCTGACTGTTTAATAGTTTAATAGGAAGAAGAGGATGGAGGTTTCCACACCTAAAGTGCCTTCTTTGCTGAAACTTATGCTGTGTTTTTTAGGAAGCAAGAAACTAGAATTTCTAAAGACAAAGTAACATAAAGCTAATAATATATTTCACTAATTTTGTCAGATTTCCCATTGACTAATGTATCAAGTAGAAGCATCACCTAAAATTTCTAATAAATATATTTTATTTGATAAACTATGAATAGATTCCATTATTGATATGTTACATAAATTACATATTTTTGTCCTTTCTCTCTCTCTTTTTAAGGTTAAAAAATTACTATGAATTGTAATCAAACAGCAACAATAATTTTTAGCTTCATATATAAGTTCAGATTTTGTGGGATATAGCAACTAGTTATTGTAGTTTAAAATAAAATACTAAATAGTGTCATGGATTTAAGCAATCTGTCAAAGATATGGTAGTGTAATAAGCAAAAGAGCATACATTTAATATATGTTGCAGTGTCTTTATTACAGGAATTCTGTTCTAGGGTCCGGATTTTATGTTTGAAGACAACAACTCCTGTAGGACATACCTTATAAAAAAATAATTCTGAGTCAGGCTCAATCACTCATGCTATAGTGATTACAGACCTGTGATATTTGAACAGTCTCCAAATGTAAGTATCTAGGAATTGGAATTCTTGGAGAAATATGATAAGTATGCATATCTTCTTTCCAGCAACAGGAAAATAGAAAAGACCAGACTAGGCTGATTGGATGACACAGAACTCCTGTATTTAAGTCACTGAGGTAGAAGCTTTATTTCACCAAGATTTACTTTTCCCATGGCCGTGAGCTAAACAAGTATTCGATTTGTTATAGAACTTTTTATGGCGTCGTGTGATTTGGTAAACAAAATACCAAAATGTCTTGTAAATTATCTTTAGAATTGTTTTTCTTTCATTCAAAGATATCGAAACAGGACTTGTATAGGACTTACTTTCAATTTCCTAACCAAATTCCTTAATAGAGTTGGCAATGTTAGTGATAGCTGAAAATACAAATTTGGGCTCTGTCTTGCCCTCTTCCTCTGATTTAATATAAAGTCAATTCACCAAGGTATCTGTTTATTTCTCTGCATTTATTATATAATTTAAAGCTTTCTACCATGCCACGTTCTATATTATTGACTTAACATATGTGTATGTTATTTTATTTCTATGTTCTACCTGACTGACTGATTTATTATGAGTTATCAAGTCAGTGTTAACTCTTAATTCTTTATTGGCCAAGTGTGATTGGACACACAAAAAATTGTCTCCGATACATAAGCTCTCAGTGTACAGTACATGCAACAAAGTGATATAATCATAAAACATAAAATACAATAGTAAATCATAAGATACCAATCGGAAAAGGTAATAGGAAAGATGACAAAGATAATAATAAAATAGCCTTACTACTAAATATCCTTAGGCATAACATAGAGTTGTGGGAATTAGGTGTTTAGCAGAGTGATAGCATGGGGAAATAATGATCACTTAGATAGGCCTTCTCCAGAATAATATGCCCCCAACAAGGATATTCTGATCCCCCAAAGCAGTTGCCATCACAACTGTAATTGAGTACATCCATGTTAATTTTGTGGCTGGATGTAAGGAGAGAAGAGACTAATTTATGGATGTTAAACCAATAGAAATATCAGGTTAACTGAAATGCAGGTAACAAAGCAAGTCTGACTTTCACTTGTTAAATGTCTTAAGTGGCTTTCACTTGTTAATCATCTGGATGGTGTCCTTTCTCCACCAATTTATATGGCTTAAGATTTCATGTACAGAACTGTTGTTCTGATTCTGAATTTGAAAAAAACCCCAACCCTGTAGGTTTTACCAGATTAACCTGAGAATGATGGATCATAAAAACTACTTTATAATGTATATAAATATCATAACTAATTATTATATTAAAATGATGGCATGTATCATGACTTAACTGGAAGAAAATTTAAATTTAAAAAAATTAAAGATTTACAAAACATTTTAAAAAATAACACAAAATAATAAAATTCATTCTTTCATTTTAAAGTCTAGTATACTTATAGCAATCACGGATAATCTGGAAATCAGAGGTTTCCTCCCTAGCACTTTCTGAATGGATTGTGTGACAGTAAATCATTTTCCTCCATTTTATTCATCTTTCCAACAAACTTACTCAGATACAAAAGAAGGATGACTCTTAGTTCATTCCTAGCAGGATTTCTTGATGTTGATCCAATCCATAGTTTTTTTTTTAATAAATTGCTGCCACAAACCAAAAAATAGATGCTCAGAGCAGGAGGAAAGCTGCAGCTGTGACAATAATGAATAGTTGACATGAATTGACTATGTCAGACTATATTCTCACAAGAAAAGAAATAAAGGGAGAAAATGAGCTTTCAAAAATAAGCATTATGTTAAGGGACACCTAATAAAAATGGCAAAATTAAATAACAATAAGAAAGGCATCCAGTTCTTGACAAATGTATAACATGAAGTAATAATGAGAGACTTCTTAATAGAAAAGCGATTATTTTCAGGATTTCAATTACTTAAAAATTGCCACACTTATAGACCATTATTTTTTCTTCAACCACTGAACATTTTTCTACTCATTTACTTACAATAGTTAGCATATTAATCATCTCCTAGAGCCATTTTTTACTGAATTATGGATATTTTTCCTTCTAATGCCTGACACATTTCATGCTTCTCTTTTCACTTTTTTACATTACATTACATTTTTTAGATTTATATGCCACCCTTCTCCCAAGGACTCATGGCGGTGTACAACATTAAAAGAAACACATAATACAAAAGTTAAAAAAAAAAAATAGAATATCCCAAACAAACCCAATTAGAATTGACAATAACATTTTTTTAAAAAAAATCAAATTAAAATTAACAATGCTCAATAATTTATTTTGTTTTGTTCAGGCCAGGCTGGCTTGCTGGGTGCATCAGAAGGACCGGAGGTCAGGGATTATATTATGAGCTCCGGGGGCAGCTCATTCCAGAGGGAAGGCGCTCCCACAGAGAAGGCTCTCCCCCTGGTGGTCGCTAGCCGACACTGTCTGACCAACGACACCCTGAGGAGGCCAACTCTGTGGGATCGCACTGGACAGTGGGAGGCTACTGGTGGCAGTAGGTGGTCTCGCAGGTACCCTGGGCCTAAGCCATGAAGCGCTTTAAAGATCATAATTAGTACCTTGAATCGCACACAGAAGACAACCATCAACCAGTGCAGGCCACCTAAAAGGGGTGTAACATGGGAGCACCTAGGTGCTCCCATGATAACCCGCACAGATGCATTCTGGCCCAGTTGAAGCCTCCAGGTGCTCTTCAAGGGCAGCCCCATGTAAAGAGAGTTACAGTAGTCCAGGCGAGAAAGGACGAGGGCATGAGTGACTGTGCACAGAGCATCCCAATCCAGGAAGGGGCGTAAATGACGTACCAGGCGAACCTGGTAAAAGGTCCCCCTGGTCACGGCCGTCAGGTGTGCTTCTAAACTAAACCGCATATCCAGATTGCGGGCCCTCTCTGAGGGGGCTAAAATTTCTCCCCCTATCATCAAAGATGGAACAAGATGCACAAATCGGGATGATGGAAACGACAGCCACTCAGTCTTGGAGGGATTGAGCTTGAGCCTGTTTCTCCCCATCCAGATCTGCACAGCCTCCAGGCATCGGGAAATCACGTCGAGGGCATCGTTTGGGTGGTTTGGGGTAGAGATGAAAAGTTGGGTATCATCAGCATATTGATGATACCCTACCCCAAAACCACATATGATCTTACACAGTGGTTTATATATATGTTGAACAGGAGGGGTGATAGACCCGACCCTTGGGGCACCCCACAAGTGAAGTGCCTCGGGGTCGATCCCTGCCCTCCAGTCAACACAAACTGCGACCAATCCGACAGGTAGGAGGAAAACCACCATAAAATGGTGCCCCCCACTCCCAACCCCCCGAGTCATCACAGTAGGATACCATGGTCGATGGTATCGAAAGCCGCTGAGAGGTCTAATAGGACCAGGACAGAGGAGCCGCCCCAGTCCTGGGCCCACCAGAGATCATCGACCAATGCGACCAATGCCGTCTCCATGCTGTATCAGGGCCTGAAACCCAACTGAAACAGATCCAGGTAGACAGCTTCATCCAGGGACTGGGCAAGCTGACGTGCTACCGCACTCTCAACAACCTTTGCTACAAAGTGAAGGTTGGAGACTGGACGATAGTTGGCTAAAGAAGCTGGGTCCAGGGAAGGCTTCTTAAGGAGGGGCCTCACCACCGCCTCCTTCAAGGTGGTGGGAAAGAACCCCTCTCTCAACAAAGCGTTGGTAATCGCCTGGAGCCAGCCTCGTGTCACCTCCCAGGAAGCCGAGACTAACCAAGAGGGACACGGGTTCAGCATACAAGTGGCAGTATCGAGTCTCCCCATAATCCTGTCCATGCCCTTGGGGGTCAAACTCATCCCAGATGGTCTCCACAAGATTCATCCCTGTCGACTCGCCTGAATCTACCCAGTCAGAGTCCAAGCCTGTCCGGATCTGAGCGATTTTATCCTGCAGATACTGAACAAATTCTTCAACCCTACCCTGCAAGGGGTCTTTCCCAGCTCCTTGGTTAAGTAAGGAGTGGGTCACCCTAATAAGGGCGGCTGGGCAGTTATCTGCGGATGCGATAAGAGCAGAAAAATGTTGCCGTTTTGCCGTTTTTATCGCCACTAAGTAGGATTTAATATGAATTCTTACTAGTGTTCGATCAGATTCGGACTGGTTGGCCCTCCAACCACTCTCTAGGCCTCTTTTCCAGTGTTTCATCTCCCAGAGCTCCTTGGTAAACCAGGGAGCTACCTGGGATCGACACCGGGTCAGAGGCCACAAAGGCACAACACGATCGATAGCCCCAGTGGCCGCCCTATCCCAGGCTTCCACTAGGGCTTCAGTCGAGTTGTGAGCAAGGGATTCAGGAAAAGTCCCAAGCTCCATCAGGAACCTTTCAGGGTCCATCAGGTGCCTGGGGCGGAACCATATACCTCCCTGCAGTGAGGGATTGCAGTATGGAAGTCAAGCCTGATGAGGAAATGATCCAACCATGACAAGGGTTGGATAGAAATATCCCCTAAATCTAGATCATTCATCCACTGTCCAGAGACCAAAATCAGGTCGAGCATGTGTCCCCCATTATGGGTGGAGTCTTGAATTAACTGAGTTAGGTCCATAGCCATCATGGAAGCCATAAACTCCCGAGCTGATTTGGATGTCTTGCCAATGGAAGCCAGATTGAAATCCCACAGGATCATAAGCCTGGGGAAATCAACTGCCAATCCAGCTAACACATTCAGCAGCTCCGGCAGGGCCAATGGAATGTAGCAGGGAGACAGGTACGTAACAAAAAGGCCCACCTGAACTCCAAGGCCCCATGTCACAAAAAGGGACTCACACCCACCTATCTGAGGCACAGTGACCTCCTGAGGTCTGAGACTTTCCGTAATAACCACCATCACCCCCACCACCACCCCTGCCCCGGGCTCTCAGCTGGTGAAACGCCCGGAAGCCTGGTGGGCATAATTCACTAAGGGAAACACCCCCTCTCATGGCCCAACCAGATCTCCTTAATGCACGCCAGGTCCACTCTACCCTCTTGTATGAGGTTGTAAATGAGGGGAGCCTTATGTACCATGGACCTGGCGTTAAGGGACACCAGCCGGAGACCAGGGTCCTGTAATCCCGAGCACCCAGAGGTGTGAGAAGGGTAATGAGGGTCGGAACGCGCAATCGCTCTTAAACAGTGGACCCATGTCCCCGAACATAATTTGACCCTCGGCTCTCACCATATCCACCTTTCCCACAAACAGTAGAGATGGTGAACCCCCCAATGGAATGGCTTAATGTCTCCACCGGAATCCCAACCCTTCCCAGCACTCCTGACCCGTGCCCATTAGTTAGCTCTGGCCTGTGTCCTGGCAGACTCCCCCCCAAGCCTGTCTGAGCAATCCATATCAACCCCCCCTTAAAATTTGATTAAAAAACCCCTGTAAAAAAACCCTAAGAAGTCTCTTCTTCGCATGCCACCTCTCAGGATCCCAAGATCCATCATTAAGGAAGCGTCTTGATAGGCAAGGCCATCCCCGGGAAAGGAGGAGTTCCCGAAGGGAATAAAGTTCTGTTGCAGTATAGCATAGAGGAGAGTGTGGCATCAACCAAATGGGATGACATCATGGGAAGATGGAACAAGGAGATGACATGTCCACAGGGGGGGAGCCAACAGTGTTCAAGGGGGGTAGCAGGAAGCTGCTGCTGGGCACACCCATGCTGGCTGCAGAGATCCCAAGCTGGGCGACCCGCCACCGCTGCTGCTGAGCACACCCACGCCGGCTTCAGAGCAATGTTCCCTCTAATTTTTTTCAGTCTGTGCAGAAAAGTATAGTGTTCGAGCGGCACATTTTCATGCCTGAGCACCTGATTTTTTTTTAGTCATAATTGCCATCAGAGCAGATGTTGGGGAAGGGGGCAAGAAGGAAAAGGGTCCCCTCCCTCTCCCTCAGATCCCCAGGAAGGAAGGGAGGAAAGGGAGGGGGAGGGAAAGGAAAGGAAATGGGAAACAAGAAAAGGAAAGGAAAAAGAAAAGGAAATGGAAAAGAAGGAAAGGAAAAAGGAAAGGAGAAAGGAAAGGAAAGAGAAAGGAAATGGAAAAGAAGGAAAGGAAAAGGAAAAGAAGGAAAGAGAAAGAGAAAGGAAAAAGGAAAGGAAATGGGAAAGAAGAAAGGAAAGGAAAAGAGAAAGGAAATGGAAAAGAAGGAAAGGAGAAAGGAAAGGAAATGGAAAAGAAGGAAAGGCAAAGAGAAAGGAAAGGAGAAAGGAAAGGAAATGGAAAAGAAGGAAAGGGAAAGAGAAAGGAAAAGAAAAGAGAAAGGAAAGGAAAAGGAAAGGAAGTTAGAAGAAGGACAGAAAGGGAAAGGAAAGAGTTGAATGGATTGGTACTGCTCAAAAATCAAGTTTCAAGATCCCGTGGATCCCTTTGGCTCAGGCATTCCAATTCCACGCTGCTTCCCTCTCTCCCCAAAGTGAAGGGATCGCAGAAAAACTGCTGAGCCCAGAACGGGGCTTTACATGAGGCAATGCCTGAGAAACCCTGGATGTGCAGAGAAACGCAGGCTACAACCAGCGAATCCCATTTTCCCAGGAACTGATGAAGACCCAGAGAACCAATGGGAATTCTCCCTTCTGCAGCGTCATTGGTCTCCAGGCAGAGTCTTCCTTGATTTCACCAATCACCAGATGGAGGAGAGAGTTCGGTGCAGAGAGAGAAGGGAGGGAGGGGGGATATTTTTAGTCACATTTAAAGACATTAAAAAACACTGCGCTGCAGTTTGAAACTTGTGCGCGGTGGTTTTTGTTACCTGCGCGGCCGCACAGGCACTCAGCTTACAGGGAACAGTGCTTCAGAGATGCCAGGCTGGGTGTTCCGATGACCATACCCACGCCAGTTGTGTTCAAAGGGGGTAGCGGGAAGCTGCTGCTGAGCACATCCATGCCGGCTGCAGAGATCCCAAGCTGGGCGTCCCGCCGCCACCACTGACTGCACCCACACCGGCAGCCGCCAATGCTCTTCATTCTACTCTCACCGCCAGCCGCCCCCTTTCACTCATGATGTTCCGGCTATGAAGCAGTAAATCGCAGCTCAAGGGTATCCCTGAGGTCCCAGGAAGTTCTCATAGCTAGACCTGGAACCAATGATGGGATAGGGTACCCCTGCAAGCCCCCGAGAAGGACAATCATCTCCCCGAAGCTCTCCTCAAATGCGACAGGACACCATCTTGGACATGTGCACAGAGCAACATTTTAAAAATAAGTGTGTGTGCGCACACACCCACACACTTTTAAGATGCAGGTGGATTTAAGCTCAATCTGAAGATGATTTATATTCTCATAAAATATAAAATTGCCATTATATCACATTCAGGGGTTATCTACTCACCTTAAAACTATTGTGGACAAAAAGAAAAAAGAAAATTTGCATTTGTGAGAAAGAAACTCACATTACCATTCAAATATCTAATAATGCATGACATTAGCTATATTTTAGTAGAAATGTAAATTGTTCTGGACATTATTTTAGTAAAAATAAATGCTGCATGCTATTGAACAGCCTTACCCTGGATTTCAGACTTGTCCTTAACTTTCTGAGAACATGTTGAGGTATAAATCTTCCGAACAGATTTATTACAAATAAAATGATTTTATGTATTTGAATATTAGTAGCTTGGGTTGGTAATTTTGTTGTTGGTTTGAGCTCCAGGTATTGTAGGAAGTTATCACCTAGCCCTTTCCCAGAAAAAATGAAATATCCTAGGAAATATTGAAAAGGCAGAATATTTCTCTGGATGTGAAAAGAAAGAAACATGTTTTAAAAGACAGAATAGCTGCCTGTAGCTTCCTGCCCATCCCCACTTTATCAATGGGCCATTAAGAAGGCCAAGCTAGTCTCTTTACATAATAAAGACTTCTCCACTGCAGCTCCAGGGGAATGGGAGTAAAAGCATGATAATATTGGCCCTCAACTGACCAACTTACTCAACTGACCACATGGCATCTGAGAACTCAACCAAACCTGGATTCAAAACACAGCCTAGAGAGTAGCCCCTGTATGGCCCCATGGGAGTCTGTCAACCAATCAGAATACATTTCTTACACAGGAACAGAAAACAGAGAGGTGGGACTGAACAGGTTATAAAAAGCCTAGCAAGTCCCTCCCTCAGCCCTTCTCTTCTTCTTCACGAACATTGAAGCATGTGATCACCTTTTCTGTTCAGGACTCAAGCCATGTGGTCCTGTCCAACAATAAACCATCTTTCCAAGCAGCCTCCATGTCTCCAGTGTCTTTTTCCCCACTTGGAGCTGAACCCAGAAGGACATTTCTTTCATCAGTATAAAATAACATTAAGTCAAAGAAGGGAGCATCAAAATAAAAAATAAAAATAAAAACATTTTATGTTGTTGGTTTGAGCGCCAAGCTTGGCAATTTGATTTCAAACATTTTGTCCCCATTGGAGGAAACATCCTCAGTGCATTTTGACGGTAGTTGCTGAGTCACAGTACTTGGTTTTCAGTCTTAAAACCAAGGACTATGATTCAGCAACTACAGCCAGACAATCACACAACCCGAAATCAGACCAGGATTCAGAAAGATATTTAAAGGCCAGTGCTCCCCCAGACAAGCATAATCCAAAGCACACCAAATATGTCTCCTCAAATGAGGACAAAACGTTTGCAACCAAATCGCTAAGCTTGGAGCTCAAACCAGCAACAGAAAATGTTTTTATTTTTATGATGCTCCCTTCTTTGACTTAATGTTATTTTATACCATGGATGCTTTTGGTTCACTATTTGTATACTGTTAAAAGTATTATGACTGTGGTAGTAGACAAATCTAATAAACAAATACCAATTGAATGGCAGTAGCAGTTACCCTTCAAAAAGTGCTGTCAACAGATGCATGTATAGATAAACTTGGTGTCTCCATCTTTGTCTCTGTCTCTGTCTCTGTCTCTGTCTCTCTCTCTCTCTCTCTCTCTCTCTCTCTCTCTCACACACACACACACACGGATAGAGTTTCATAGCAAAATAGCAAAACTTCATTAGCCTTTTGTTTTATGGCAAATAATATTATTTTGATTTTTTTCTGATTTTTTGGTCTCTCTCTCTCTCTCTCTCTCTCTCTCTCTCTCTCTCTCTCTCTGTGTGTGTGTGTGTGTAGGTGTGTAGGTGTTTGAAAGAGCCAAGGTGGCGCAGTGGTTAAATGCAGCACTGCAGGCTACTGCTAGATCAGCAGTTCAGCGGTTCAAATCTCACCGGCTCAGGGTTGACTCAGCCTTCCATCCTTCCGAGGTGGGTAAAATGAGGACCCAGATTGTTGGGGGCAATATGCTGACTCTCTGTAAACTGCTTAGAGAGGGCTGAAAGCCCTATGAAGCGGTATATAAGTCCACTGCTATTGCTATATTGTGTATGCACACAATGCACACACATGTTTGTGTATGCACACAGATACCCCTCCTATAACTCGCTCCTGTAAATCCTCATATTTACATTGCCAAAGCATTCTGAAAAATGCATTGCTACAGTTACAGAATTACTACAGCTTTGTAGACTGCTACCTAAATGGCTGCTGTGTTATTTCAGAATGTCTTCTGCATGCTTAGTGTTTATTCACTGCTTTGAGAGTTACTTCTAACTAACCTCAAAGGTTACAGTTTATTGCAAATCAAACATTATATTGTAGTCTGGAATTTAATGCATCATAAAATATTCATCTCAGAAACGTCTGTAAGATTTGTTTTTATGGTACCTAAAATTTGAAATTAGTTAAATATTTGGAACATTATTAGTAAATATTTTCAAGAGTATAAATATATTTCAACTATTAATATGCATTTTGTATTATTTATACCCTTATTACTAAAAACATTAGAGAATTATCTACAGATGCTGAACACTGGATCTCTAATTAGCTAAGTTCAATTAAAATATAAATCTGGGTGGAATAATAGATTATTAGATTTTGTTTTCAATATTGACTATCAAACATACTAACAGAATGAATTTTCCCTAAGCAACTCATTTTATTCTTGTTAACTCATGCCTTAAGGTTTCAGGGGTGATAATGATCTTTTCTGATGAACCTTAGTAATGAAAGAAAACTAGAGGTTATAAGTATCTAATTAAACAAGACATGCATGTCAAATGAATTTGAGCATCTTTGTTCATATTAGTCATAGTAGAAAAAATACTGATTTCTGCTTATAATAGAGGCATAACTAGATTTAACAGGGACAAAGGCCCAGAGAAAGCTGCAACTTCTTTAGAACTTGGAGCCAATTCAACAAACAAATGTTTGGTTTTAAAATAGTTTGGTTTAGCAGCCATTTTTGGAAGCATATGGAATTAAAATCACACATTATAAAAATAAAAGATAAATTTTACATGAATCTGTCTGCATTTTCAGCAAATGCTCAAAATAATTCTTGTGTTTAGGAACCGATGTTCCCTCATGTTTTCATAATGAATGTCTGATTGTTGTGATCTTTAATCAGTACGAGTTCTTTGCAGGCTCAAGCATTCACATAGAGAATGTTGTAGAAGGCATATTAATATATATTTCTGTACAAAGGGTGTTTGTCAAAATATGATATCAGTGTTCTAATATCTAATGGACTGCCACAAAGAAGAGGGGGGAAATCATATTATTTACCAAAGTACCTGAAGCAGTGATGCGCAGTCAGGGGAGGCAGGGGAGGAAGAGCCTCATCACTGTCATCATGAAAAGAAAAAAATGCAAAAGGAAAAAGGCAAGAGCTGAGGTCAGGCTGAGCTAGTTGCTGCCAGAGTCACCATGGATGACTCTGCTTAGTGCTTAACTGTTTAAAAAAGCCTCTAAAAAGCGCCCTCTACAGGAGGCAGCAGGAGAATGACGTGCCTCATCTAGTCTGACTTTAGGCATTTTATGATCACTCGAGCAGAGTTAAGCAAGGGTTAAAAACACGTCATTTTCCTGCCGCCTCCTGTAGAGGGTGCTTTTTAGAGGCTTTTTTAAACAGTTAAGCAGAGTCATCCATGGTGACTCTGGCAGCAACTAGCCCAGCCTGACCTCAGCTCTTGCCTTTTTCCTTTTACATTTTTTCTTTTCTTTTCATGATGGTAGGCAAGAGCAGAGTTAAAATCCTCTCTGAAACAGCTGGAAAAGGTACGTGTGGGTCGGAGGGTGGGGGAGGAATTCATCCTCCTGGTGCAATTTGGTGTGTGTGTGTGTGTGTGTGTGTGTGTTTGTATTTGAGAGAGAGGGAAGGGAGGGAGAGAGAGAGAGGAAGGAGGGGAAGGGAGAATAAAAAGAAAAAGAAAGAAGGAAACTTATTTAGCAAAGGAGAAAAACAAATGCTGTCGCTTTAAATCGGAACTGAGCATGCCTGGCTGTGGAATTCTGGGAGTTGAAGTCCACAAGTCTAAAAAAATTGCTGCCTCACCAGCCATAAACCTCACTGCACATCACTGACCTGAAGGCAGGACAAGAAGCAATGAATGAAAACTAATCAAGGAGAGCATCAACCGCAAACAAGAATTTTCTTGAGAGTTAGAACAATTAATCAGTGGAATCAATGGCTTGCCTTCAGAAATTGTGGGTGTTCCAACACTGGAGGTTTTAAAGAGGAGACTGGACAATCATTTGTCTGAAATGATATAGGATTTTCTTCTTGAGCAGGAAGTTGGACTAGGAGACCTCCAAGGACTCTTACACCTCTGTTATTGCATTAAAATAGAATACATAGAAGGATTCATGCATCCTCCAATTTGGCATTAAGTAAATATGAATAAAATTCAGCAATGTCTTTCATTATTCGAGGTGGTGCAGTGGTTAGTGTGAAGTACTGCAGGCCACTTCAGCTGACTGTTATCTGCAGTTCAGCGGTTCTAATCTCACTGGCTCAAGGTTGACTCAGCCTTCCATCCTTCCGAGGTGGGTAAAATGAGGACCCAGACTGTGGGGGCAATATGCTGACTCTGTAAACCGCTTAGAGAGGGCTGAAAGCCCTATGAAGCGGTATATAAGTCTAATTGCTATTGCTATTGCTATTGCTATTTTTTTTGCCTCAGATAAATTAAATGACGGAATAATCTATAGAGACTCCTAAGTGTACTTCAGAAGTTTAGACTACAACATTATGGATAATATTTTGAAGCAAGTTTCATTGAACAATCACTAATGATGAAACATATATAAAGTTGCATTATTACCTTAGAAATAATAAAAAATGGTATATCAATATAATGTCTCCATTACAAAGAAATAAAAATATGATTAAAGTTGTGGACAATGAGTGTTAAGTGATTGTTTAGTTATGATTTTATACATAACTCATTAAATTAACAATTATAAAATTTCTGTTTTTGAGAGAGAAAAGCAGCTAAGCAGCAAAAGAAAGAAATGGAAAACTTTCCAGAAAAAAATTTAATTACTTACTCAGAATATTTCTCTGGAGTGAAAGACTAGTAATTAATTGAATACAAAATGTCTGTTCTAAATTAATTCATCACTTTGACAATAGGAAAAAATAGCCTAACTTTTGATATGTATTAATGTGCATATATTCTTTAAAAGCTATTATGAGGGGAACTTAAGGTGCTGAAATTACTTCGTGGCATTATATTTTAAAAAAAAACACAGTAATAAAAAACTTGAAGTTAAAAAGTAAAAACATTTTAAGAAACATTAATATTCATGAGGATATCTGATGTGATCTAAATAGTCTTTAAATATCTTTGAAGCAGATGTGAATAGATGACTGAATCTAACAACTTAAAAACTGATAAACAGTGTAACGGTGGAAGACAAACAGCCAAACTCTGTGGCTTTCTGATGTTGTCAATTTGGACTTCACATATTTGGAGGGAGATTGGCACCAAAAGAAATCAAGAGAAATAAATGACTATTGGGAAACAGAAGTGCTCAATTTCAACTATACTTGCATAAGGAAAAAGGATTTTTAAAATATATTTTAGATCCTCTCAGCAGGGAAAACTTTGCTGGAACAGTTTCTCTTTTTGCCTCTTTTTAAAGACATGTTTTGTGCATGCTGAGTGAATTCCTGATTCCAGACTGGACTTGACAATTGTGACTAATTTCCCCTTGGAATTTGACCAAGGCTAATCCCCATTTACAGGTCAATGAGCAAGTAGAACTAGAAGTAGAATTTAAAATGGCCTGCTTGCTTCCTGCTGGAATCTATTCAGACTGTAACATCTCTTGCTGGATGGAATTGCTTCCATAAAGTTGAGGAAATAATTAAAAGGATTAATGTTTTGTGCAAACTAGAAACAGTTGCCAGGAGAAGTAAGGAAATTAATTTGAATGTTAAATGTTTTTGTTGTAAAGGTTTGTAACTGGAAGAAATCAGATACAGTACAGATACAACAGTACAACCACTAAGGCAAAGCAGAGGTAGGAGTTAAAGGAATCAATAAGGAACTTCTGGCATGAAATTGGTGAAGGATTCAAACACAGGAACCTGGCAAGAGATGGGTTTTGTTTCAAGAACAAGAGAAACACAAATGAGAAAAGATATAAAAAGCTGTGACTGCATGCATATCAGTGGTGGGTTTCAAAAATTGTTCGAACCTACTCTGTGGGTGTGGCCTCCTTTGTGGGAGTGGCTTGCTGCCCATGTGACTGGATGGGAGTGGCTTGCCGCCCATGTGACCGACACTTGAAGATGCCGACGACACTTGTCAGAACCACCTTAAATTACCTCACACACAGCACTGGCATGCATAAGAATATGATGTAAACTTGTTTTTTAAAAGGCATCTTTGGTTTGCATTAAAACAACTTCAACACATGCAATGTTTTGATTGCACCACAAACGCAGTACTCATCCTTACCTTTCACAGCGGCACTGAGTTTTATAAATATGAGCATGATAGTGTAGAATAATCATATTCAAGGACCAGTGGTGGGTTTCAAAAAATTTCGGAACCTCGTCTGTAGGTGTGGCCTGCTTTCTGGGTCCACTGGTGGAACTTCTTCTAACCAGTTCGGTAGATTTGACGAACCGGTTCTACCGAATAGGTGCGAACTGGTAGGAACCCACCTCTGATGCATATGTACAGGCAAAGAGATAGATTCAAGCGTGGGAAAAGAGAGAATCAGAAGTTTGCCCTTAAGGCATATTTAGGAAAAAGAAAATAAAAAGATTAGTACAAAAAGGAGAAATCTAAGGAAAGAAAGAAAGAGAAAAGAAATTAAGTTTACACTAAAGAAAAGACAAGGCTCAGTGGCTAAGATGGTGAGCTTGTCAATAAGAAAGGTCGGCAGTTCGGTGATTCGACTCTCTAGCCCCGCATAACAGAATGAGCTCCTGTCCTAGCTTCTGCCAACCTAGCAGTTCGAAAGCATGTAAAAATGCAAGTAGGAAACACCTTTGGTGGGACGGTAACAGCGCTCTGTGGGCCTTCAGTGTTTAGTCATGCTGGCCACCTGACCTTGGATACATCTTCAGACAGTGCTGGCTCTTCGGCTTTGAAACAGAGATGAGCACCAATCCATAGAGTCGGGAATGACTAGCACATATATGCAAGGGAGACCTTACCTTTACTTTAAAGAAAGAAAATTGCCTTGTCTGTCAGAAAGACAATGGAAAAGCATGAAACTTTCTTCTCCACACAACCCTGCAACCCTGCAACTCTGCAGTCCCTACAACTAACAAGGGGAAAGGACAATTTGAGAGCTGTAAAGGATATAAGAGCATCATTCAGCAGCTTAGACAATGTACCATGTGTGTGGCTGGCAGTTTCATCAGCAAGGGAATTACCCAGTATACTGAGGAAAGATCAAAGCTTGAGGATATCCATTTTTAGAGGATGGATCAAGAAGTCAGAAATAAGTAATAAAAGTTTGCTACATTAGACTTTTGCAGAAGAAATTGATACTGTGGGCATTTTGTTCATGGAGTTAGAAATATGGTTTGCTTAAATATATGCTGTATCTTAGGAATATTCTGCAATTTAAGCAAACTTTTGTGCTAACTTCTAGCTCTGAGAAAGTTTCTGCATAAAATACAGAATAATTAATCTCATTAAGTTTAATGGATCATTGTTGGTTATAATGATTTTTATAGCTGTGTGTTACTCTTCATATTTGCATAGTTGTTGTTTTTCTACTGCAGATAGAAAAGTAAACATGTTCTTCTCTGTTGAAAAATAATGGTTAGATATTATTCTATTGTTTATCTCAAGGAAGGAAATCATTCTTTAAACTGACCAAGCCAGGGATGTGCAGTCACTAGAGGCAGGGGAGGCATGGCCTCACCAGTCATGAGGAAAATAATTAGTAATAGAAATAATGCATGTCATTGAATTTTTGATTTTTAAATTGATGGGCAATTTCAGGGGATGGCAATTTGATCAGGACTAATAGCAATGATGCATCTTTTTTTGCTCTTTATAAAAGGCAGTGTTTATTTATTTTTTATTAATTAGGAAGAATATTAAGAAATAAACTAAAACAAACCAAGTTCAAAAAAGAAATCTAAGAACCCAAATAAGAAACCACATAAAAATTATACGAAGGGTTTCTTTCTCCACTAGGTTTCATTTTCTTCACAATTTTTTTTCATGAAACTTAACATTTCTTAAAAGTATGGAAGCATTCCTATGTTTATATCAGATTAATTTGGAAATTATCCAATTCATTCTTCACTTTCCTATCCAAAAATATTGGACATTTGTTTTGATTTCTCCTTCGATCTTTCTTTACACTAGAGCACATTTTCCTTCACTTTTTAAACTTTGAATGAAGGAACATTGTCCTTTTTCCATTGCTCTGATATGTTGATTTTGTGTACTGACACAGAAGTCCAGTGGGACTAAGAAAAATATAATTCTTCTGATTCTTTTATTTACAAGAAATGACAGGAATATCTAGTTTGTGATATTGCTTTGACTGGTAACTGCAGAGGCTGTTTTTGAAATTTAAGTTGTCAGTAGTAGCTTATTCTCCAGAGGTTTATAGTATCTTTTGTTTAAAATACCTTTTAGATACTAGTCAGCAACTTAGTGGTAGGCACATGCTTTTCTACAGAAGTTAAGTTAATTGTCTGGCATATCCTAAAATTTAAAAAAAAGGGTTTCAGCTAATATGAAAAAATTATATCTGAGAGCTTGGAAAGTGTTACTGAACACTATAGAAAATATTGAGCTATATAGATAATGTAATAAAATGTGTTATGATGATACCTAAAAAGCTCTTATTTCTTTGGCTGAATATTGAGAAAACCTTATCAAAGAAGACACTTATCACACTATACCCTAAATTTTGTTAAACATCCATGAAAGTTTCATAGAATGTACACCCAGTAAAATGACCAGTTTTCATAGTAAATTGATTTTTTATGTGTACAAATAACAACATTTTAGTTTTAATTAAAACAAGAAGAAAATTGCAGAAAGTACCGTAAGTAGTAGTGATTCTTTGAAGGTGCATTGTGTTTTGGGTTTGCTATAGTTTTTTTTTTCATATCAAAGATAGTAAAATAGTACAAGTATTATAACTATAATAGTAGCAGGGACGTGCAGTCACTAGAGGCAGGGAAGGCGTGGCCTCACCAGTCATGAGGAAAAGGAAAGAATTTTAAAGAATTTTTTAAAAAATAATTAAAGCCAAGGTAGTTGCTGCCAGATTCCAAGTCATAGTGACTTGGAGTCTGCATAGTGTTAACTATGGGAGGAGGCGAGAGAACTATGGCCCTCCTGTGCATAAGCAATTTTTCGCCTTTTAAGAGTTAAGCAAGGGTTAAAAAGCAAAAGATTTTGTATGCAAAGGAGGCACGTGATTCTCCCGCCTCCTGATCTGGGAGCAGCGAATCATGCCTTGCAGTTGAGTGACTGCGCAATCTAGCAGCAGGAGCCCTGCTTGTAAAATGCACCATACCTGGGTCTGCAGCAAAGTCGCTTGGCGACTCCCACGATGCATTGGCGGCGGCGTGAATATCGGCCTCGGTGGTGGCGGAGCACTTTGCATCGCAGGAACTTCATGGGCTGCCACTGCCGCTTCCTCCACTGCCGCTGCTTTCCCCCCTGCCCTGGCCGTGGCTTATGCTGCGTTCAAAGTGCTGCCCTTTCGGAAAGGCCCACCGAAGCCCCAACACTGTGTCCGCTATAGAGCGGGATGCATCCTGCCTATATGGCAGACACAGTGACAGGGCTTTAAAGCCCTGCTGCTGTGTCTGCCATAGAGCCGGACACATCCTGCCTGTATGGCGGGCACAGTGGCGGGGCTTCAGTTGGGCTTTTGGAAAGCCACGCCACGGTTTTGGCGGGGCTTTCTGAAAGCTCTGCCGAAGCCCCGGTGCTGGCAGACATAGGGCGGTAGACATATGGTGGCTTTTGCTCGCTTGCCTCACCAGCCATAAAGCTCACCGCACGTCACTGAATAGTAGTATACTTATTATAGTTCACAACATTAAAATATGTTTTAATAATTTATATCCCCCTTAGAAACAATTTCAATCTGACCTATAAATAGCAATTATCTCTCATTTTGGCAGTCTTGCTAGTACTACTAACTACATTTACATTGACCCTGAAGTAGATAAGACAATATTCTTATACTATTAATATTAGAAATGTTCTAACTAAAAGTGAGTCCAAATTGTTGTTGTTAAGTGAGACATTTGTTAATGGAATTTTGCCCCATTTTACAACCTTTCTTGCCACAGTTGTTAAGTGAATCACTAAAGTTCATAAGTTAGTAACCCAGTTGTTAAGTGAATCTGGCTTCCACATTGACTTTGCTTGTCAAAAGTTTTCAAAAGGTGATCACATGACCTTGGGACACAGCAATGGTTGTAAGTACAAATCAGTTGCCAAGCATCTGAATTTTGATCACGTTGTCATGCTACAAAGGTTCTAATTGTGAAAAATGGTCATAGTTCATTTTTTTTCAGTGCCATTGTAACTTTGACCAGTCACAAAATGAACGAAGTCAAGGACTATCTGTATATCTTCCTTGATTCCTTATAGAGAGAGAACAAACAAGAAAATGGTTTAGGGATTCCACAGAGTTATCTCTACATGAATGTAAATATTGCTGAAAAGGGATGATTTTATAATGCACACTCAGAACTGTACAGGATAATACATCCAGCCCAGCGAAGGTGAAAACCCAACGAAATTTCAAAATTAGAAACAAAGAGAGTTATAATGATGGCATATGCTCATTTGAGAAGGATATATTAATAGTAAATTGGATACAGGGATTAAGCTAGCTTGAAAATCAATATTCCAGATATGTTATTTAAGGTGACTTCTGGAATTTTCAAGCTTAATGCAAACAGATGTTCCAAAGAAAGACCTAAGGACTGGAATTTGCAGTTAGCCCGGTTAATTTAAACTATGAGAACCAGTGGAGTCAGACCCACAGGACAGAAAATTAATTTCATCCAGAAATTAAGGACATAGAATAAGGCACTGGCACTCACAGAAGCCAAACTTGTCTCTCTAACCATAAAACAGTATTCTTGATGTATCTTGGAACTGCAAATATTGCTTGTATAAATTTGAAGTGGATAGCTTCCAAGATATTAAACTTTGTAAAAATGTAAATTGGAACACAATAAAGAAGCTGAGATATGACCTTAGAAAGAAAATCCTTGCAAGTTAAAGGAATAAAATGTGCCCCTTTTGAATAGAAGAATTTTAAAACAGCTGTGGAACTACACTGGGCCACAATTCCCTGATAAGAGAAATGTGCGGTCCAAGATAAGGAAGCCTGGAATTTCAACCCAAGATATTTATAAAACCATGCCTGCTCTACTGGGGTCGCATTAATTTTACATTTATATAACCGACTGTTGTGTTGTGGAAACATTTTCACTTTTTGATAATTTACCTCAAGTTGTTCTTCAGACAAAAGGAAGCCAATGCACTTTTCATTTCCACCTGGGAGACAGGTAAAATTACTACAATGCCTGTATAGAGCAAGGCTGGAATTGTGCAATCTACCAATATTGGAAAGTGATTATTAGAATAGCAAAGAGACTGAATCATTGAACTGATGTATAAATTAAAAGGTAAGGATGCTAAAATACATCCAATTCTCTCTCAGAGCTTGTACTTTACAAGTGCTTTATAAAACTTTCTTTGCTCTTTGAGTAATTGAAAGGAACCTAAAGAGTTGTCAGATTGAAAAGTATATACCACTCTAAGGAATTATTTTGCTTTGTAACAGCTTGTGTTAAGCCACAGTTTGGACCTTGTATGAGAGTGGGCAATATCTGTAAAAAATAAATTGGGACCAGAGTTGAAGGAGTGTTTCTGAATTCAACAGAACAGATGGTCTACTCTGAAAGACCATTTATTCTGCAGAAATAAACTGCTCTTGAGGAGCAGATGGCAATCATGGCCAGCAGGGCTTTTGTGTAACTGCATATTGTGCATGAGGTATGTCATTTCCTGGATAAACATTTCCTGCTCATAGTAGCTTATGCCCAAGTCACTTCCCGTCTTGACTACGGCAATGGGCTTGCCCCTGAAAAGATCTGGAAGGTTCAATTGGATCAAAATTTGGCAGCCAGTTTAGTTTAGTTTTGTGCAAGTCTAGAATTGCACATGTGTTACCTCTCTTGCATTGACTGCCAATTTACTTCTAGGTCCAATTCAAATTACTGGTTGTCTCCTTTAAAATCCTACATGGTGTTGGGCCATGTTATTTGAAGTTCTATCTTCTCCCAGTTATATTTAACTGACCCACCAGAGCAGGGAGGCAGGTTATGTTATAGGTTGCCTTTCTTAAGAAGATCCATCTGTTGGAAAATGGGCCTTGTCTGTGGTGGCTCCTTCCCTATGAAACATTTTCATTGTGGGAATAATACTGTCTCCAATTTTGACAGTCTTTCAAAAATCTCTGAAGATATGGTTTTGCCAATGGACCTGGGGACAATAGGATGATATGGAACCCATCAATTTGATTTGAACCCATCAATTTGATTGTTTAATTGTCACTAACAGTGTAGAATTTATTGGGTTTTCTAGTGGGGTTAATATTTTATTTTATTTTATTATTTTGCTTAATAAGTAACCCCATCCATCCATCTTTTTGTTATGGCTCAGGGTGGAAACAGTGAGCCACATTTAGGAACTTTATGGTTACTTTACAATTCAGACAAGAAATTAATGGTAAATGGTCACTATCTTGGCAATTCCCTACATAGAAATATGTTGTTAGATGAACATAAGTATGTATAACCATAACATAATCAACCACACTTATTCCTTTGGAGTCCCAAAAGGTTTGTTCTCCACTTAATTTTATTCTAGTACAGCAATTCAGTATGATCAAGTCCAAACTATCTGGGCTAGCCGGAAGAAGTTGTAAGTGTTTAGTTTAGGGAAGTGAGCAATTTCTCTTTTGGAGACCTAGTGATTGGAATTAAGGCTGTTCAAAGATATAGAAAAAGCAGTCTAATTTAATTGCAAAGAGTGAGAAAGCATTGATGAGTTAACTTCTTTTGCTGTTTACATACCTCTGTCAGCAGTTACATTGACACCTTTATTGGCTTGTGATTTATTGTTAGTTAGTCCTGAAGATTGTTGCTTCGCTAAATTGTCTGATTGGGTTTTGGCTTCAAAAAAGACAGTCTCTTTTGTTACATTTTTGTGCAAAAACACAAATCTATTTTTAATAGATCCAGATTGTTTTAAACTAATTGCTCGAACACTGAAATAATATTTTGTGTTGTGAGCAAACATTCTTTTGCTATGAATTCAATTGAGTCTTCCCATGATAGTCCAATTCCTTATTCCTCTGTGATATTTAATTCCAGTTTTATTTTGTAATATTTTATTAAGTTTCAATATTTAAGATACAAGCTGACATAAAAGGGAAAGATAATGACAAAACATGTTAAAGTGACAAAAATACATTAAACAAATATCTTATCCTTATTTTCTTTAGAAGAAAACTGGAGCTGAAGAGTTAGTTGAAGAATATTGGCTGTAGGATGTTGCTTCATCTTCTCCATTATTATTTTTTTCAAATCCCAGGTCCTTTTTTTCTCAGTGCCTAATTTCTTTTTTTCCCCTTGATGATGTAAAAGGTGTAAGTGAAATGGTTTTCTTACTTTAACCAGCCTAAGGAGGCAGAAACTCACACAAAATTATGTTAATAGGTTGCTTTTTGGTTCCTACCATAATATGCTAAATATCCCTGAATATAGCCCATTTTCACTCTGAGATTATTTCAGAGGTGCAACATTTATCTTCTTCCCACAGGTCCTTATAATGATATAAATCTTATCTCTTAGCCACTATTTATAGTTTGTCATTGTACTGTTTGCTTCTTCTTATATCCTAAGGAAAACTTAGAGGCAGTCTTATGTTGGACTGAACTTGAAAAAAATAATGTACATATTTCATTTTATTATGACCAGGGATATAAGATTGAACTTTTATGACTGCAAGTAAAGGAGCCATGGTGGCGAGTAGTAGTTAGAATGCAGTACTGCAGGCTACTTCTGCTGACTGCCGGCTGCCTGCAATTTGGCAGTTCAAGTTTCACCAGACTCAAGGTTGACTTAGCCTTCCATCTTTCTGAGGTCAGTAAAATGAGGACCCAGATTGCTGGGGAAAATATACTGACTCTGTAAACCACTTAGAGAGAGCTGTAAAGCACTGTGAAGCAGTATTAAAATCTGCCATTACTATATGATTCTATGCTGATTTCATGTTTATAAAAACTTATACATAAATAAATAAAAACTTTAGATCTGTATTCGTCACTTTGACTTTGATAAACTGGAAACCACATGCACAAATATATTTTATCTCATATAAAAACTGTATGTATGCATTTAATATCAGGGAAAGAAATTTGTTGAATGACAATACAACTGAATGACCCATCTTGATTAATTTTATACTCAGCTGTCTACACATTTTTCCTAGCTAGTGCTCGGCTATTTTCCACTGATTCTGCCTGATAATGTCAATAGATTAGCATAAATTATATATAAGAATATCTAAAATATTGGATTTTACAAAAACAAGACAGGAAGGAAATCTTTTGCGATAGAGAAGGCTCCTGCATATTTCCTGGACAGCAAAGGTGATTAACAAGTACTGGAGTTCCTGGGAGGAGCCTGCTGATGGTGGCAGCTTAAAAATTAGCTGCCTCCGAATTCCTGGTTACGTACCTGTTTAGATGATCACCCATCTGACGTTATAACAGGTTTTCTTATCCTTCAGGCAAGAAGGAAAGAAGAATAGTTTTGCTGGCAAATGCCCTTTGATTTTTGCAGCTTTTGTGCCTGCAGAGAGAGGGGGGCCAGCCCAAAGCAGAACGGCATCCATGCTGGGAACTTCAAACTGCCTTGTGCAGTACAAAGTAGGTCTCCCCCACTCAGTTCAAAGCTTTGATTGATTTGATCTTATCACGAGCTGAATCCGTTTGCGTGGACATTAATTGTTTATCAAGATTTTAGCTTCTTTTTTCCCCTCTGAAAATCTATTTACTTAGAGGCTTTTAAAATGGTGCTGAGCAGGCTGGATTCTCCGGTAATATCTTCTTAAACTTTTTGTTAAATGCTACCGAACTCTAAAATTTCAAGGAGCGTCCTTATCACCTGTTTTACAATCGGCCAGCAGAAGCCTTCTAATTAGTTTCATTTTTACAAGACTTCCATTCTCTCATTAATCTTGCTTATCTGGAATTTAAATGGTGATGAATCTGCTGAACTGTCTTGTTACAATGCTTACTCACTGAAAGTTTTGCCAAGCCTCAAATTTCAAAGTAAAAGGGAGAAATTCAGTGTCGTTACTTATAGCTGCATAGTCAGGCAGCAGAGTTTTATTATTTGCTGGAAGATAAATTTTGGAATGGCCTCAAAACCAAATCCTAATTTGAAACCATCGCCCTCTATTCCCACGGGCACATCCCCAGTGCCTGGTACAAAGTTGCAGCCTCCGCTCCCTACGCCCCCTGCTGGGGATTTGTTAACGAAAGAATTATTCTTGAGTAAATTAAGTGTGGCTCTTAATGCACAGACAATTAAAATGGAAGATAAACTTAGAGATCTTAAAGAGGAGATAAAACAGGAGATAAAACAGGAGCGAAAAGAGGAAATAAAAGAAATAAAAGAGGAAATTAAAGGTGAAATAAAAGGACTTAAACAGGAGTTGTATGAGAAAATTGATGCCAGGGTTGTTAAAATTAAAGATGAAATGCTGAGGCTTGTAACTGTATTGACAGAACATGTTTCTGGAATTGAAGATAGTCTAGAGGATCTTAATGAGGCTAATACCAACTTGACATTGAAAACAGAGGTGGTGGAACAAAAAGTGGAAAATGCTGAAAAAGAAATTATTATGATACAGTATAGACAGATGGAGTTCGCATTAAGAGTAAGGGGGCTGCGTGAGGAGAAACAGGAGAACCTGAAACAGATTCTATCAGAAGCCTTTGACCGCCTGGTGGGAAGACCAGGGACCAACCTCGACTGGCAGATCGACAAAGTTTATCGCGTTAACTCCTGGGTGGCAAAGCAGAAGCAGCTTCCTCGAGACATCGTTATATACTTTACTACAAGAGAGCTTAGAAATATGGTACTACAAGAGTCTTATAACACTAAGCTTCAAATTGGCGGTCAAGACCTGATTGTTTTGAAAGAGATACCACCTCAAATGTTAAGAGCCAGGAGAGACTACGCTTTTTTAGTCGAAGAACTCAGAAATCGCCAGATACAGTATAGATGGGATGCACCATTTGGCATTATATTTACATTTGATAGGCAAAGATATCGCCTCAACTCTGTATGGAAAGCCCGAGACTTTTACCATAATATTTTGAAGGCTGGATATCCTGCATCATCTGGACCTGGAGAAAGACCACAAGAAGGACAGGACAGACAGCAAACTACACAACCATCAGATAAGATAGAGCATCTCTCCCTTCTAGAAGCACAAGGTGTTATGGAACAAAGACCTAGCCGCATGATTACTAGACGAATGGAGAAACAAGCTAAAAAGCAACAACATCAACAATCACCGGCCATTGATGAAGGAACTACAATAACAAGTCTGGAAGCAGTGGGAGGAGCTAGGCCTAAGGTTAAACAGGCCATGCAGGAAGCTCTAAAAATGCTTCAGCCAACCAAAGATGACAACTAAGATTTTAACATGGAATGTCAATGGATTGAATTCCCCACAGAAGAGAAAGAAAATATTTCACTATCTCAAACAGTTTAAGAATGACATAATTTGTTTGCAAGAAACTCATATTAAATCAACTGATCAAAAATATTTGATTAACTCGAAACTTGGTCAACATTTTGTAGCTTCTGCTATGGAAAAGAAGAATGGTATAGTTGTATACTTAAGAAAAGACATGAAAGCTGAATTAATTGAAGCAGATCCCTTCAGAAGATATATCGCTTTAGACCTAATCCTAGAAGTGAAAAAGATATTACTTTTGGGAATTTATGCCCCTAATCAACAGCAAGATGGATTCTATAGAAATCTTCATGCTAAATTAGTACAGTGGGACTATAGTTCCTGTATACTATTGGGTGATTGGAATGGTGTGATAGACACTAAGAGAGATAAGAAGACTTCTCGCCCAAATACTAAGATGCGAGCAAAGTTACCCAAACCTTTTTTTGACATCATGGATGACTTTGAATTGAGAGATATTTGGCGAGAAAGAAATGCAGAGGAACATGATTTCACTTTCTTCTCGGATAGGCATCAATCCCTTTCAAGGATTGATTTTATACTAACCGCTAATGATTTGCTTTCTAGGGTCAAGAAGACAAAGATTGCGGCTAGGGTCCTTTCGGACCATAACCCAGTTTGGATGGAGTTGGGAAGGGTAGTGCAGGCAAGAAGGTCTTGGAGATTGAATGAAAACTTATTTAGATATGAAAAGTATATTATTGTATGATTGTAAAAAATTGTTATCTGAATATTTCATCTTGAATATGAATAAGGGTACATCTATGGAATTTGTATGGGATGCAAGCAAAGCGTATATGAGAGGAGTGCTGATGAATATAAATAAAACACATAGATATAAACAAGGGTTAAAATGAACAGAATTAGAAGAGGAAATTAAGAGAAAAGAGTTGGAGTTAACAATGAACCCAGGCGATACAAAGGTTAAGGAAGCTATTACCATATTAAAATCTCAATTTGACATGTTGATCTCTGACCAGGTAGCCATTAATTTATTATATGCAAAACACAATACTTTTTGTAATGCAAACAAACCTGGAAGATGGTTAGCTTATCAGATTAGGAAAAAAAGGAAAACTCGAAATATATCTAAACTGATTTACAGAGGGAAGGAGGTGTTTCAACAGGAGGAGATTCAAAAAGCATTTTGGGAATTTTTTACAGAACTGTATAAAGGGGATAAAATTAATGGTCTAGATATAGACAAATATTTAGATAAAGAGAAAATACCTTTAGTTAGAGAAGAGCACAGGCAAAAATTGAATCAACCAATAACCTCGGGGGAAATCTTGCAGGTAATTAAGCAATTAAAGTTAGGGAAAGCACCAGGTACAGACGGTTTGACAGCGGTTTACTATAAAAATTTACAGTTAGAAATGGTAGAACCTCTTAGAGAATTATTTAATATGATTCCATCTTGGAAGACAGCGTTTATATCTTTGATACCCAAAGAAGATCAAGTTAGGGAAAGTGCCAGGCACAGATGGATTGACAGTGGTTTACTATAAAAATTTACAGTTAGAAATGGTAGAACCTCTTAGAGAACTATTTAATAAAATCCAAATGGAAGGTAAAGTGCCCCCATCTTGGAAGACAGCGTTTATATCTTTGATACCCAAAGAAGATCAAGATACTACCCAACCCAAAAATTATAGACCTATTTCATTACTTAATGTAGATTATAAAATCTTTACTAAAATACTAGCAAATAGGTTAATGCTGGTTATTCAACAATTGATACACACTGACCAAACAGGTTTTATACAGGGGAGACATGAAAAGTAATGTCAGATTAATTATTAATGCATTAGAATATTTGGGAAAGAACAACCAGATCCCTGCTGCGTTTATATTCTTGGATGCTGAGAAGGCCTTTGATCGAGTTAATTGGCAATTTCTGTTGAAGATATTGCAAAAAATGCAGATAGGAGATAATTTTTTACAGTCAATTAAAGCAATATACCAACAGCAAACAGCACAAATCATAGTCAATTGAAGTTTAACAGACTCTTTTCAAATTGGAAAAGGTACAAGACAGGGCTGTCCTTTGTCCCCATTATTGTTTATTATAACTTTGGAAGTATTGTTGAATAAAATACTGGGCTTGGATGGTCTAAAAGGGATCAAGATTAGGCAGCAAGAATACAGAGTGTGCGCTTTTGCGGATGATTTGGTCATAATATTGGAACAACCGCAGGAATCCAGTATGGTCTTAATGAATACGATTAATCAATATGGTCAAGTGTCTGGTTTTAAAATAAATTTAGGAAAAACAAAAATATTAGCTATAAATATGAATACTAAACAAAAGGAAGAACTGGGAGTGATGCTAGGATGTGAGGTAGTTAAAAAAGTCAAATATCTTGGAGTTAACATCTTAACTTCAAATGGGAAACTATATAAGCATAATTATGAACCACTTTGGCATAGTATATAGATAGAGATGAAAAAATGGGAGAAATTGCACTTATCTTTGTTGGGTAGGATAGCGGCAGTGAAAATGAACATCTTACCAAAAATTTTATTTCTTTTCCAAATGTTACCTATACTTAAAAAAGATCCGAATCTTTTAGAATGGCAGAAGGGTATCAACAAATTTGTATGGGCAGGAAAGAAGCCAAGGGTAAAGATGAAAATAATGCAAGATGTACGTGAGACAGGAGGCTTGAAACTACCTAACTTAAAACTATATTATGATGCAGTGGCACTATCTGTAATTAGTGATTGGATTCATTTAACTAATGATAGAATATTGAATATTGAGGGAAACGATCTGGTATATGGTTGGCATGCTTACCTGTTATTCAACAAAAAACTGGATAAGAATTTTAAAAGTCATATTTTAAGAAATGCTTTACTGCGGATCTGGAAAAAATACCAATATAAATTAAATAACAAGATACCCATGTGGGCAATTCCTAGACATGCAATTGAAAATATGAATATAGCACAAAAACAGGATAGAATTACCTACACACAGCTTCTTATCTCGGAAAGGGGGGTACTACAATTAAAATCTTTAGAGGTATTGAAAGAGGAGAAGATAGTTCAAACATGGTTCCAGTATGGGCAATTACAGGCTAGGTGGAAAATAGATCAAAAAAATGGTTTTATTCAAGTTGAGGATAATCTGTTTAAACAAATAAGAGATCAAAGCTTAATGCATATAAAGAGGATATATAATGTATTAATACAGATGGATTCAGAAACAGAATTAGTTAAAGATTGTATGATAAAGTGGGCTCAAAACATTGAAGAACCAATAATGCTGGATACATGGGAAAGAATCTGGGTAAGAAATGTGAAATTTACACAAGCTCAAAACCTGATAGAAAATTTTTATAAGATGTTCTATAGATGACATTTAGATCCTAAAAAGCTGGCTTCTATGTATCCGAACTTACAGCCTAAATGTTGGAGATGTGGCTCTCTCGATGCTACATATTTTCATATATGGTGGACCTGCCAAAAGGTTAAGGCATTTTGGATAAAAATATGGTGGATTATGCAAAATATCTTTAAAAGAAGGATAAAGTTTACTCCTCAGTTATTTTTACTAGGTATATGTACTGACTTTACAGTGGTAGAGACTAACTTGATTCTGCATCTAATAATGGCAGCAAGACTGTTGGTGGCGCAATACTGGAAGAAGGAAGACTTGCCTACAACTCAAGAATGGACATTGAAAGTTACAAACTTAGCCAAGATGGCTAAAATATCGGCATATCTGAAAGATCACTCAAATGAGAGATATAAACGAGACTGGAAAAAATGGATTGATTATATACAAAATAAATACGGGACCAAGAAATTCCAGTTAGCCTATGCTTAAGAAATGATTTAAATTCCTTAAAGTTAGTTCAGCAAGAAGAAGCTAAGGTCAATGTAGAATGTTATTAATTTCTTTATTTCTTTTTTTTTCTCAATATATTTTAGACTGTGTTTGTTAGAAATCCATACCGTGTACGGGTTCTGGGAAGTCGGGGGGGAAGGAGGAGGGGGGCTGGGGGGAGGGTGGAGGGAGGGAGGGGTATATATTAGGCTAGACAAGAATTTGGTGGTAAACTAGAATTATTTTGACATATAAAAAATTGTACTTTGATATCTTACTGATTGAGGAATAATGAAATGTTTGTCTTAAAAGAAATAAAACTTTTGAAGTGTAAGAAAGAACAAGAAGCGATTCGTAGAAAGTAATCAAGGAGAGAATCAATCTGGAACTAAAGAGGAATTTCTGGACAGTTAAAATAATTAATCAGCAGAACAGTTTCCCCCCAGAAATTGTGGATGCTCCAACACTGGAGGTTTTTTAACAAGAGACTGGACAGCTACTTGTCTGAAATGGCATACAGTGAGTCAGCAAAATCAGCAAAATCACAAAACTTAGTTTGACTATGACGTGGGATAATTTTCTGGTGAAAGCAATTACTGTAAAATATAATAAAATCAGTTATGTTTTCAGAAAGAAAAAGATAGGACAACTTTCAAACCACAATATTAAAACAATTCAGCTTACTATATTTCATATAAGCAATTCAAAGATGGACCTGAATCAGTTCTATTTAAGAAAGATTAGAGAAATTATAAAAATGCTACAAAAACTTTTAAAAAGCCAAGTATTTGTAGAAACATTGATAAACCATGCATCATTGTAATTGCTGAAAGAAAGAAGTTAACAGAAAATTTACGCAGTTCATCAGATAAGGTAGTATATTTTTTCAATAGTCCAATTCCAGTAATGTCTCACATATTTGTGAATCTGTATTAAGGATATAAATATAACCATCCTCCCCTGCAAAAAATAATCTTTTCAGGGAGCATATTTATTGATTACCTTCATAGTTTATGAAACTTTTTTGATGAAGAAGAAGAGCCATTGTTGGGGATTTGCATATCTAATTTCCTATAAATTCTGTTTTAGGCTAACCATCACCATAATAGATGATGCTAAGTTACAGTTCTTCTACTTTGAAAAAACATGTTCTTACAGGCTAGGATGATTTTTAAAAAAATATATGAACAAAATCAGTAGATAAAGACCAAATATAGTTATGAGTCAGAAGCTTTCACACACCAAAATGAGAATAATGTTAACAATAGAAAAGAAGAGAATAACAGAGTTGGAAGGGACCTTGGAGATCTTCTAGTCCAATCCCCTGGCTAGGCAGGAAACCCTACACCACTTCAGACAAATAGTTATCCAACATCTTAAAAACTTCCAGTGTTGGAGCATTCACAACTTCTGGAGGCAAGTTGTTCCACTGATAGGACAACTTCCTGACAGTTAGAACAATTGGACAACTTCCTGACAGTTATTGTTCTAACTGTCAGGAAGTTCCTCCTTAGTTCTAGGTTGCTTCTCTCCTTGATTAGTTTCCATTGCTTCTTGTTCAGGTGCTTTGAAGAATAGCATGACTCCCTCTTCTTTGTGGCAGCCCCTGAGATATTGGAATACTGCTATCATGTCACCCCTAGTTCTTCTTTTCATTAAACTAGACATGCCCAGTTCCTGCAACCGTTCGTCGTATGTTTTAGCCTTCAGTCCCCTAATCATCTTTGTTGCTCTTTTCTGCACTCTTTTAAGAGTCTCCACATCTATTTTACATCGTGGCAACCAAAACTGAATAGTCCAAAAGTAATTCCAAATATTTTCTATAAATGTTCTTGACCAAAATCATCAGCATACTCTACAGGGGACTACAGTTACCATTAACTATGGGTTAACTAAATGAAAATGTATTTTCTTAAATGGGAGTTCAATTGCTTTTATATATAATCTGAAAAGTTGTTACAGACTCCTCCTGAGTTTTATTGAAACTAGGCAATACAAAGGGAGAAAAATGATTGCAGTGCCCTTTTAATCTCAAATTGTTGGGCAGGAAAAGGAATTGCAATGGAGATTATGTGTGTTTCCTCTCAGTAAGTAGTATTTGCTAACACTTGCTAAGAAATATGGTGAGTTTAAATTTGCTTGAGTTATTTGTTGTATTTTCTTATTAAATGAAGAAAATTCCAAAGGCATTTGTTGTGCTTTGTTATGGATAAAACTTTATAAATTCACAGGAAATCCCAGTCACATTACCTTCTATCAGAGCTATTATGTTTCTCAGTTGCTAATTAGAACATGAATTGAAAAGTGCTATTGAATTCATGTCCTATTTATGGTCTTCCCATACCATCAGGGGGTTGTTATGGAATTTTATAAAGATTATATAGGCAAAAATTACACAGTCATTATTATATGGTTAAAATTTTAGAACAGATAGACATGGTTTTTAATGTGTTCTTTGTTTCTCATCTTGCAGTGCATTCTCATAGTATTCAATATATTCAGCCATTCTATGGCTGTGCAAAGCTATGGCGTACTTCAGCTTGATAAAGGTTTCATAAAAGTGTCCATTTGAAGTAGCACCTAAAGGAAAGCAGCACTTTGAAGCATCTAAGTAAAGCAATCCTGAATCCTGAATTTGAATGAAAAAGGGGGGCTTTTAGTGCAGAAAATTTATGAGCAGCAGGCCAAGTGAAATGGCTGAGTTTGAATGTTTGATATTTCAAAACCAAGCCTGCTGCAGCTTGATTTTTGAGCTTGAATCAGGTTACTATGCAGTTTCAATCAAGGCAAGGTATTTATTCTGAACTGATAAACAGCAGTTTTGCTTTCATATTTTGAAAGCTGCATATGCATTATCAATTCATGCAGTCACAAATAAAGCAATGATTCCTAAGATATGACTGTAATCGTAGGTGTCTGGATTTAAGGTGGTCTGTCCATTTTGTTTTTAATATTTCTCCTTTTTTGAGAGAATAAGTAAAAAGCTAGAATATTTAGCAGCAATTCTAGCATCCAGACTTCTTACTAAGAGCCAGTTTGGTGTACTAGTTAACAGCACTGAATTTGAAACAAAGCAGACTGGGAATGCTGATCCTGTCCTAGGCACAAAGCCACTGAGTATCTTGGGGCAAGTCACTCGTTCTCAACTCTAGGTAGAAGAAATGCCAAACTATTTCTCAAAAATGTTGCCAAGAAAACTGCATGAAGCTGTTCATGTAATCACCAGGAGTGAAGAGTTACTAGAAGGCATTGAAAAAAAAACAACAACAAACTAACAGCAAAACCTCGTATACTTCTTACATCATTATAGCAGATCCACACGGTGCTTTGTTATGTTCCCTCCTGTCCCAAGGCTGGCAATAAGATATCATGTACTAAATGTTGCTGTTCTCCCCCAGCACATCCTAATGCATGCCAGAAAAGATTTGTACTGTCCATACAATTTTAATGTGTATAACATTTTAAGAGCTTCAACTAGCAGCTGAAATTCCAGACCTACTCAACTTCTTCCAATTTTGAAAAAAAGGCCTCCAATTAGCATGCACAACACTTTGATTACTTAATGCATTGAGATGTCTTGTATTTTCTTTTACCCATCATACTATTGACTGATTAAATGTCATAACCATCAATCAGCTGACAGGTTTAACATTAGACTTATTGATTGGATCTACTTTGTATTTCTTCTATGTAGCAATCATCTGGATTTATGCATCTAAGATGCTGCCACTGAATAGCTATTATTGGTAAACTGGAGATTGAGAAAGGGCTTTGTGAGGGTCTTGTAAACTATCCTAAGAACTTAACATGAGGAGAGGATGTAATCATCCCATGCTTCTTTTGGGAACAGCAATTACTAAGAAGAGAATTTTCAGCCATGCAGGCTACACAGTCAAAAGATTGAGTCCTTTCAGCGAGTCCTTCCAGTTATGTGCTAACTGGCTGTGTGCTGACCAGGTCAACCAGTCTTTTTTAATAAATAAAAAATCATTATAAGTGCTAGTGCTGAAATCTTTGCTGCAGCCAAACCAGTGTTGTGGAATAGATGTCATGTCCAGGTAGAATATAATTTTCCCACAACAGATCAGCTATAAATTTCATTGCCATCTCAAATCTGGCAGCAGAGATGAAATACCATCTGAGAATGTAATACTTAAAGGTGTCTTTAGACTACCTCATCTCTGAGGTGACCATGAAATACCGACACTGGCATTATAACATAACCTCTGGAAAATTAGGTATCTTTTGACCAAGCAAGAGACTGTACAAATTTGTCCTTCATTTGAATAAGTAAAAATAATTCATTCCCATTGCCTTCCAATGCTGGGACAGAATTAACTTGAATTTTAAGGAAGATTCCAGAATATAATGAGTGAGGTGTCTTTCATCTTTCATATACATCCACTATAACAGAAGTTGTAACTAATTTTAAGGAAGTATGGTTCCCATATCACATAGCATGGCAAACATTAAATATTAAAATATTAAAACTTCCATTCTCACTGGTAAGGCTATTCTACAAATACTGTAAATCAGCAAATTTGTACAAAGGTATTTTTTTTCTTTTTTGATAATTAATTGTTAAATGTGCTATGTTTATCTATTTTTTCTATTCATTAACGTGTAAAAAATTGAGTAACAAGACAATGTAGAGTTTAACATTAAATAAACTGCTGAAGAACAAAATTTATATAAAACAAATACTTTGGTGCAATTTTCAGTATTATTATAATAGAATACAACAGGCCAGCCAAGTTGTTATATTCTATTATAACTATAATTATTATAACTATATGAGGAATGTGGTGGCTCAGTGGCTAAGATGCTGAGCTTGTCAATCAGATTGTTGGCAGTTTGGTGGTTCAAATCCCTAGTGTCGCATAACGGAGTGATCTCCTGTTACTTGCCCCAGCTTCTGCCAACCTAGCAGTTCGAAAGCACATAAAAAATGCAAGTAGAAAAATAGGGACCAACTTTTGTGAGAAAGTAACAGCATTCTGTGTGCCTTTGGCCTTTAGTTATGTGGGTCACACTTAGTCATGTGTAGTCATGTTTAGTCACATGACCACGGGGACATCTTTAGACAGTGCTGGCTCTTCGGCTTTGAAACGGGGATGAGCACCAACCCCTAGAATTGGGAACAGCTAGCACATATGTGCGAGGGGAACCTTTACGTTTACTTTATTATAACTATAGCTATAAACAAGTTGTGCAGAATAAACTGCACAAATGGCATGCAAAAACTTTAGCCTGCCTTCTTTCTAGCAGTGCTCATTCAGTTTGATGAAACAGAATTTACTTTCATAATTTGTTTCAAAGGATTCTTGATTCTCATAAGTGGAGTCAGGTATTCTCGCACCTAGTTGCAAGGTAGCCAAGATACTTTCATGAATGCTCTCTTTTTCATTGTACACTCTTCTTTATACCAGTGGTTATATGAAGCTTCTCTATTTTCCACAGGTTAATAAATTTGAAAAGAAAGACATCGTCAGGGAAGCTTTCCTACTGGGCTTTTTCAAACTGGGAAGTGAAACTTCAGAGAAATAGAAAGTTCCAAACAGTAATTCCATCAGTGCTTCTATAGCACCTCAAGTAATAGTTGAGAAAGCTGATAGATATTCTCAGCCAATAATGATATGGTATAAAAACTGAATCCTTTGCTGCAAGACTTGAAATCCTTTCAGCAATCACAATGCAAATTGTGACAACAGTAAAATATAGTTTACATCAATTTCTTTGGAGTATTAAACCAAAGCAGCAACCTAAATTATTATAAAGAGATGAAAATATATCACACAAGAAGACATTAAAAGATCTAACACGATGCCTCCTTTAAAAGAATTACAAGATTCCTTCAAGAATGTCTCAAATATGCTTTTCAAGGCACAACTGGATTGTCTTCATTTTTTTCCCTTGAAGATATTTCACTTCTTCTCCAAGAAGCTTATTCAGTGCTGGGTGACTAATGGAGAATGAAAGGATTTATATTCTTAGAACTCTGCAAGTCAATCATTGTATGCCCGAGAGTTGTAGTAGCCATTTGGGAGTTTATCTGTACACTCAGTCACCTAAATCAGAATGCAAATGCCTGCAACCTTCTTTGAAAAGCACCTTTGGGACAACCATGACCTGGATTATTCAGATTCTCCATAGATATTCCCTTAAAAACAAAAAGGAAAGGTACAAGCCTACCCTTTTCTGAAAAAAAAATGTAACAAACTCCAGTCTTACCAACAGGGAAGGGGAAATTATCAAACATTTTCTATACCAGTAAACCTTCAAGAATTATAATCATTTTCCAATAGTCAAATTTTCCAAAGCCAGTCTTGAGTCTCAATCCTTCCAGACACTCTTCATTAAGACCAGTGGTGGGTTTCTGCTGGATCGGGAGAACTGATGGTGAAATGGACCCGGAAGTAACTTCCAGAATGCCTGCCCCGGCATTGTCGCTCCTCACTCACCCTCGCCCATCGGGGAGCTGCTCCATCGCTCCCTCCCTCCCTGCCAGTTCGCACTATCCTAGCCCAATTCGGTGTCATGTCCCATACCTGGGAGTGGAGGTGGTGAACAGAGAAGCATGGAGAGGTCCAGCGGCACAATCCACCAGATGGCAGAGGCAAGCTCAGGAGTTTTCTCCTGGATTCCCCTCTGTCTTGCCTCCACCATCTCCCAAAGTTCTTTCCCCAATGTGTGATAGCTTCCTACTGGATTTCCATCTGTCTTGCCTCCTCCAATCTCCCAAAGTTCTTTCCCCAACGTGTGATAGCTTTGTCCTGGATTCCCCTCTGTCTTGCCTCCTCCAATCTTCCAAAGATCTTTCCCCAGCATGTGATAGCTTTGTCCTGGATTCCCCTCTGCCTTGCCTCCTCCAATCTCCCAAAGTTCTTTCCCCAGTGTGTGATAGCTTTGTCCTGGATTCCCCTCTGTCCTGCCTTCTCTGATCTCCCTAATTTCGGCCCTTAATCCTCCAGTTGTCTATTTTTGTGAGGTTTTCCCCACTCTTCCCCCGCCCCTTTCATAGGAGTTCCAAATTTTTTGCCACATGGCTTGGGGGTGGTGGTCATGTGACTGAGTGATGTCAAGTTGGCCATACCTGCCCGGTCACATGACTGCCAAGCCACGCCCACAAAATATGCCAAACCCACAGAATAGATTCTAAAAAAAAATTGAAACACACCACTGATTAAGACCAATTCCTTCTAGTCACATCTAAGGAAAAATGTTTTGATTTTCTTGCCCATATGAAATGCAAAATTTAAAATAAAACTTGATAATGATTCTAAGCTTTTAGTTTAGCATATGAGATTCCTTTAAGGGAATATAATGAAGTATCTTGATGGATGAATGTGATGTATCTATTTGGGAAATGGAATGAACAAGATCAAAAGAAGACAACAATTACATAACATTCTAACTACAATCAATTCTTTCTAGATGGTTAGAATTTAATTGGTTCAAATTTTCTAGTATAATGTACAGGTTATATAATTAGTTTCTATGTCTGAGAGTGATCAATGAATCTTCCTTATATAGTAAGGTGTTCTGACCCCCCCTTGATGGCTCGTTAACAAATGCAGGCGGACAAATTTAAAAGGACTTCTGTCTTTATCAGTTTTCAGTTCAAACTGGCTTCGAGCCCAGAAAATAACATAAACACAAAACTCCGATAAGAATTCAAACAAAAGCTCTTACAAATGCTGCAGTCTTCCGGCGTCGACACCCCATCCAGGGACATCCACCCTCCACAAGCCCGACTCACCACCCCTCCTACCGTCGGAGGTTGATGGCAGCTCTACTGACTGTGGCCGAGCCTTCACTCCCTGTTTAGGGTCCTCCACCCTCTGCAAGGCCAAGCCACCAATCCCCTTTCCATCAGAGGTTGACGTCAGCTCTGCCGACTTCGGCCGAGCCTTAACACCCTGTCCAGGGTCCTCCACCCTCTGCACGGCTGACCCACCAGCTCCCTTTCCGTCGGAGTTGATGGCAGCTCTGCTGACTTCGGCCGAGCCTTAACACCCTATCCAGGGTCCTCCACCCTCTGCACAGCTGACCCACCAGCCTGCTTTCCGTTGGAGGTTGACAGCAGCTCTGCTGACTTCGGCCGAGCCTTAACACCTTGTCCAGGGTCCGCCACACTCTGCACGGCCGACCCACCAGCCACCACGCAATCCCCTTCCGCAGAGTCTTTTCTCTGGCTTCGATGGGAGGGTTGGTGATGGCCTCCCCAGAACATGGTTCAAGACCCCGGCACCCCACTGGGAACCCAGAGACAAAGTCCAGTGCTGCAGGAACCGTAGTCGACAAAGACTGGAATCTCGGTGGAGTTCTGGTAGACTTGGCCCAATGACACTGGGCACAGGACTGCACGCACCTCCGTACGTCATCTTTCAGATGGGGCCACCAAAATTGACGGGAGGCCAGGCGCAACGTCCGAACAAATCCTCAATGTCTTGCTGCAGACGCGCAATGAATCACGATTAGTAATCAAACAATCTTTTACCAAACACGGAACACACGAAGGAACATTGACTCCAGCGACTGGGGCGTGGCAGCATCTGTCCTTTTATCCCCAAACCTCCTCCCACAAGCCCCAGCTGCATCCTGAATTTTGTATCCCGAAAAAACTCTCAGCAGAACTGCTGAATCACAACCCTGAATTTTGTATCCCAAAAAAGCTCACAGCAGACATCTGCTGAGTCACAACAGTAAGGTCTAAGAATGTTATGCCACACTAGGGATGTCTGGTGGGTTAAGTGCACTCCTTCCTCTTTTTAGCCTTATTAACTTTTTAGCTCCTTCACTGGTAACATTTTAGCCTTGCTGACTTTGATTTTTTACTTTTAATTTTGTTAAAATTTTAACTTTGTTTTTAATTCTCTTTTTAATTATGTTGCTTACTCATATTTTTATATTATTGTATGATGATGGTAAAGTGACATGGGTGTTTAGAAATTTGATAAATACTTTCCCCAATATATTCTTCCTACTGCTTATCCTATATATTTTTCAATATGTTTTTCAGTGAAATTTCCCATAATTCTTATTTATGGAACACTATCCTTAAAAACAGTAAATGAAAAACATAGACAGCCATAATGTGTTAAATATTTATTATGAACCAGAATTATGTTTCACAAGGAGTTATGTCGTATATAATTTTAATAAAACATTAATAATTTCTTAACATACAAATTATTCTCAAATGAGGGAAATTAAATATCAGAACTTGTATAGCTATTTCATTCCATAACAATAATTTTAGACATCTGCTTTAGGCTTAGATATTTAACATCCCTACTTGAAAGAACAGTCCACTGGGATCTGAATTGCAGATTGTCCTATTTCCTCCTAGATGCTAATGCATACATTGTGAGCAGAGTTGCTAAGTTTATAGTTAACACAATTAACTGTAAGAACCCATTATATTGAACCAATTGGGGTTTCCCATAATGGTGATATATTTATTTGAATGCTGATTCTTTGTATTTACCATATCTGTATTATATTACTATATATTTTTATATTTGGAATTAATACATTCCAAATAAATTCCAAATCTGAAAATAGATCCTATATTTTATTTTATTTTTATTTAATCTTTTGATTATAGCCATCAGACTAATCATTTAATAAACTATTGCTGCTGGTCTTGTAATATTCCTCATCAAGACATTCAGAATTTACATAAAAACAACATGTGGTAAGAACAAAGAATCCCACCATTTTCCCCAGTGCTGATTTCTGATAATAGGTAATTACACATATTAAAAGTATAAATTCATAAATGTTCCTGAAGCCTTTGGACACATTATTTCAGTATTATTCTGCATACTTCTTAAATTATTTTCAAGAAACTTTTTGAGACCATGTGGATACATGAAATATGCAAGAGCACCTTACTTGCGGGTGCATTTGGGTTTATTTTTAGTCATGTTACTCATGTTATAAGGTCTGAAAGTAAACAGTGCATCTTTTTCCATAGTGATTTATGTAATGTATTTATTAAGAAACAGAAAACAGGATGATTCTTTCAGTTCATCTATACTACCTTTCATTTTTTTATCACTATGAAACCATTGTGTCAAATTACTACAGTGTGTGACAGTGTAAAAGTGTACAAAAATATAATGTAACAGTATTTAAGGTTGGACATTTGGACATTATGTAATTTAGAATTTTCTACAATGCTAAATGTGTGTGAAGACGAAATATATACAATGGAGTTGTTTAATGCAAAGAGATTTAATGAAGATATAGTTACCTATCAATAAATAAAAATCAAGAACATTAGCATCTTTACAGATAAGGTCTGATAAAGTAAAGACTAGTTCACAAAAAGCTTATGCCTTTTAATAAAATGTGTGAGTCTTAGTTGCTACCACCAGGCTCCTCCTGATTTTGCATTGACTAACACAGCTGACCTCTTGTAATACTGGTAAACAGAATCTTCTAGGAATGTTGGTCTGTTGACACTTCCATTTTATGCAGACTTTGAATATGACTGTTTTCTTTCTGGTCTTTTCTCATTTAAATTGCATCAGACTGATAAATATAAGGATTGAAAGCTGTCAATTAGAAATGTCACATTGACTGTTAATGACTCATGAATAATTGATACAGATTATCTAGGGAAAGCTGCAATTAGCTCAGCTTATTTACATATGAACTAAGTCTGGTTTTGTTTTGTTGAGTGTAAGAATTTATTTAACCATTTCATCTATGAAAGGAACATAACATCTGAGAACATTTAAATAATATAAAGATTCTTCAGTCAATTATATATTTGCAATATTTATTCTTGTATTAAATTTCATGGAGTATTTTTCCCTACCTCTATTACTACAAAGTGGGGAGGACAAAAATACTTGAAGTTCTTTCCCAAATAAATGTTACTTAGCTCCATTTTTTAAACATTTAATTTATCAGGTATATAATTTTTATAGCTTTTTCCACACAGCTTCCATTTTCTGGTGGTCCTCAATGTTATTTTCTTCACATTAGCATGGTAACAAAGATTATGTCTTGAAAACTTGTACAAGGAATAAAATGCCATTCCTGTTGGCATTAAGAGGTTTTTAATTTTCTGGAAATTATTCCTTGTTGTAATATTTGTGTTCAGCCAAATATAATATTTTATATTTTATATACATTGTTCCATTTTATTAATCAGTAAAGTCTCTTATTTCAATGGCTTTGAAGGTTAATCTTCTAATCATATTTTAAGACAATATTATTCAAAGAAATCAACATTCTCATATTTCTAACATTTAATGTGCAATTGTTCCTAGCCCTAATTTTAGGTTTTTGTAACCAAGTATCATAAAGGTGTTTATTAAAGAGATACTCTATGTCTTCTTGAATAAATAAACAGCAAATTACTCCAAGGTTAAAATGTAATTGTAAAAGTTATTAAACAAAATTTTAATGGATAGTGGAAATGTAATTTCTAACTAAAAATCAAGATAGGTGTTGATAAACTTGACAATTACATGGATTTTAGCAAGGCATCTGTAATGTTAGTCAGAATAAAAACATAACCTTGAAAACTATAAGAAGTTCCTAGGTTAACTTAAAGTATGCTAATTGAGGAAGAACTTCTTTGAACTGTGTCCTCCGAAAAACTAAATAAAATAATAGGAAAATATATTTGACAAGAAAAGAAAGTGAGAATTAATATAAGAATGCTACAAGATTCTAGGATTAGAGGTAGATTTGGTGTACCGAATTGGGAATTATACTATCAATCTCTAATGTGGATAAAAGAATGGATATTACTAAGAAATGCAAGGTTACTATCCTTGGAGGGGCACGATATACAACTGGGTTGGCACACATTTTTGTGGTAAGGGAAAATAGAACACATGGTTATTTTCAGAGACACTATGTAAGAAATGGTTTATACGCAGTATGGGAAAAAGTAAAAGAGAAGCACTGTATGGAAGTTCCAACGTGGCTTTCAACGGTAGAGGCTTTGACACATCCGAATATTAGTAGTATGAAAAAGGTTATTAGGTAGAAAGATGTATTAACAGCACAGGGAGAATTAAAACAGAAGAAAGAATTAGAAGAACAAGGGATTGATATAGGATGGTTTAAACAAATGCAAATAAAAACAAGATATGAGAAAAATGTTAAGGAGTATGGTTTTAATATGGAAAACTCAGAATTAGATAGGATACTCATGGGAACAGATGAAAAAATGATTAAAACATTGAACAGTTATCTACTTAGAATATACCTAGAAGGAGAAGAGGTTAAAGAAACAATGATAAAATGGGCAAAAAACTTTGGATATACAATAGAACTAAAAAATGGCAGCAACTCTGGGAAAGGAATTATAATCTGACAATGGTGACAGCATATAAAGAAAATTTATATAAAATGTTTTATAGATGACACATGACATCTGAAAGATTAGCAAAAATGTTTAAGGATAAATCAGTTAAATGTTGGAAATGTCACCAATTGCCAGGAATGTATTATCATATGTGGTGGATATGTAAGGATGCAAAAAGCTATTGGATTAAAATACAAACATGGTTTGAGAAAATGATACATAAACCCATGGAGTTTAAGCCAGAGATATTTTTATTGGGTATTCTACCAGAGAAATACAGTAAAGAAAATTCATATTTGATTGTACAAATAATAACAGCAGCTAAAATTGTTTTTGCACAAAACTGGAAAGCAGACAAAATCCCATCAGAAGGGGAGGTAACAAAGAAGATATTTGATGTGCAGAAATGAATAGGTTGACATTGGGAATAAAGGACAAGGAGGAATCAGTGTACTACAGGACATGGGGGCAATTTTATGAGTGGCTTGAAAAAAGATATAAATAGAAAGAAAAAGGAACAAAACATGAAATAAGTAACTCAGACGACACAATATAGGGGGAGGGGAAATAAGAAAATATCAAAATGTAAATATACAGGTGGAAAAATGATATGAATTGACATACCATATGTTATATAACAATTATAAGAATGTATATCTAAGAATGAATTTGAAAGGAAAAATTAAAAAAAAAACTTTTTACAAAAAAAAAAGCTAAGAGTTCACCCAAACCCTCAGTAATATTATGGGAAGTATTGTAACATTTGGTTATATTAATAGCTCTAGTGTTCTTATTGTTATTGCCAGTGTCAAGTAAAGGAACCTATATACTGTACATGTGATCTCCAAGTCATAAATCCTGAACTATAACTTCTACTCAAATTCAATTACATTACACAAGAGTGCAATATGCTATGTAATACTTCACCAAACAGAACTAGTCCATGAAAAAAGTTTGTTTATTCATGTCAGAAGCATCACAATTAAAATAAGGCGTACTATATGACATAAAATGTAAAATATAAAATACAAGATTAAAATATTTACAAATTGAACAAGTTTTGCCCAGAAACTAGCAATTTTAATGTGTTCTAGCATGTTGTCATGAGATCCTTAAGTGTACAGTGATTGGGGCACAAAGGGCAGGTATACTTATGTGTTGTTTTCTGCATGTCATCATCACTACAAAGAGCAGAAGCAACTGGATAGTCCCATTTGTTCAGAGAGTTTTTTGGATGTTGTTATACTTGTGCACACTCTATTCAATGATTTCCATCCTTCTCGGCTTTTGTCAGACCAAGGTGCCAGATCCTCTGTTGGTTCTATCAAATGTTGGTTCTTTGAAGCTTTTCATAGATCCACTCTGCTTTCAAAATCTTCAAAGTCTCCCATCAATCTAAGAAAGCTTTTTCTGGATTTTAGTCTCTGCTGGGCTGGTTGTAGGCCATAAAGAGGGTGTTGTCTAGGTATTGATGTTTTGAGTCTCTTTCTGTATGCTGCTGCTTCTCTGTGAACATCAAGGCAGGCAATGCCAGTTAGATAGTAGATTTTATCTAGAGCAGGAGGTTTAACGCATCCAATAATAATTCTTCTGGCTTCATCCAAAGCAACATCTATTTTACCAGCATGTGTTGATTTATACCAGATTAGGCAGACATATTATCCTGCTGAATAGCAAAGAACTAGAGCTATTGTCATAAGGACCCTTGGTTTGGCACAAGTGTTATATACAGATACAGATACAGATACAGATACACATATACATACACACACACACACACACACACACACACACACACATATATATATATATAACACACACACACACACACACACACACACACACACACACACATACAGGTCTTGGTGTATTCGGGTCTTTTCCCGTGTAAGATTGAGAGTATCTTGGTGACATTTCAAAGAGGTCCCACTCGCCATCTTCAGGCTGGTGCCTTTGATGTAAGAGAGAAGGGCGATGCCATTGTCCTCTTCTGTGTCTCGGTTCTTTGGGGGTGTCTCATTTTGGATTATGCTTCTTTGGAATCCGTTGGTAAATTGTATTTTAGAATGTAGGCTGTTGAGATGTGTAAGGAAGTTGTCCAGTTTTTTTTTCCTGTGTGGCCAAATCACGGAAGTGTCATCAACATATCTAAGCCAGAGTTTGTGTTTGTGTTCAGATTTATCTAAGGCATTAATTTCAAAATGTTCCATGTATAAGTTTGTGATGACGGGTGAGAGGGGTGATCACATGGATGCTCCTTCTATCTGTTTGTATCTTTGTCAATATTAATATAAAATGTAACAGATATTGGTAGAGAACATAGCTAATAAATCATTGCTCCTGTTTAATCTTATTAAGGTGCATCCTTTAGTTTGTTAAATTTTATGTGAGTTTGAAAAACATGCATTTTAGTTTTTTCCCCTTCTTTTTTACTGCTGGACCTATGGCAATAATTATTTTGAAGATATATATTTAACAAAGAAACAAAATATGCATATATTTCCTGTTGATAGTTAAGCCTTTTAACATACAAAATTGTTGGCTTCATAACAGTGCTGTTTATTTATTTATTTTTATTCTTATCAAATAAAAATTAAATTATGGAGAGATTTATGTATCTTTGTGGGTTCACTTTGACTGCAAAATTATACAACAAGGCTTTTGATTAACTAGTACCAGGAACCCCAAAAGTACAAGGCCATTTTGCAAGATTTGCTGAATTATAAATTCCAGAATCCTCAAAGTGATTGAATATTGTATGTTGATACCATCGGTTCTTCATCTTTGGTATAGTAGATAAAATAATAGATGTACAAAAATTGGGATCAGTAGCTGTTTATTTTCCTTTTGTTTTATGTTCATTTTCCAAGTTCTTTAATATTTCACAACTTTCTAAGCAGCATTGTATTACATTTAACTTCCTAAAATAGTATGAAATTTGCACATTTTATATCCACATTTTCCCTGTTATGGTTGCTACTGAATTTCAAAGCACTCTGAGGGTGTAGGTTATGCACTTATTAAGCTTCCTTTTTTCCAGTAGGAAACAATCTGAATATTAAGTCTAATCTATGAACCATTTTCCCACATGTAATTTCCATATCTGATGCCCTTCCCTTCAGGTCTCAACACCTTTTGGAAGTACAGTAGGAATTATAGAATGTCAAATTATTCTATAAAGCCAAGTGATAAAAAAACGTTGGTATAATGAGCACTTTAACATGAGCACACAGTCAAAGTAATTGACCTCATGGGATAAACCAAGGAGTAGGTTCTCAACTATAATGTGTATCATTATAATGTATGCCATCATTTTAGGCCCACGTCTATTGTACCCATGACCCAGGTAAACCTGGCAATTTCTCATCTCTTATTCATAACTTAAATCTTCAACATAGAACTACTTAAAACTTTCTTCTTTTTAGAAGAGTAGATAACTGTTTTGTTTTGGTATTCTTGGTTTTTTTTCAATTCTATAAATTCCTCTTTTCTTTTTCATACCAATGTTATTAAGTTTTTATTTTTTTAATTCAAGATTTATAGCAGTTAATTTGAAAATTGAATATTGACTACAGAAATATTTGCCATTAGACATCTATTTGGTATGTGTTATCAGTAAAAAAACACAATTATTTGCTTCAGTATATTTCTGCAATGTGCAATTGAATAAGTTAATATGGTCCTTATATTAAATATGTGACTAAGCTTTACTAAACATTTAGGGCTCAGAACTACATTTGTCTTTGCAGGTGTCAGGCAGATCTTAGTGTTTAGTCGATGAAGAATGATATATTTAGTATTTTCTTGATATGATTTAATAGTGAATCACTGTGTCTTAAATGCTTTGAGATACAACTGAGGACACAAAAAGGGTCACATATAGATCTCCGTTTTGAGTCAAGAAAATTTTCTATTATAGATTTATAAAACATTAAAAATTATCAGATCTCCTATATCCCAACTTATCTACTTTTATATTATCTCATAAACAATTCAGAACTAAAATTTTGTCTTGAGGTAAATTGAATCCTTATAGTAGGTTACATTCTATGATTTCATCCTTGTTGTTCTAATGGTGGTTTGTCAGTGGTTTCACTATGGAATTTTATTGTTTTAATATTCAATAATTCATAATTTTCTATATTCAGTAAAGTAATGATTCATGCAAACATGAATTCCATGTTCATATAGTTCACCATACCAACCCATGCTACTAATTAGTATTGTCACCATTACTTCATTCAGTAATCAGGAAAGAAAACCACTGGACTCCATTTGAATTGAAATCAAGTGTACTTTTACTAATTATAAATGAACAGTTGCAAAGCTAAGCTGAGTCTGGTTAATTAGGCGCGGAAGCTAATAATATAATGTATAATTCATTCCCCTCCCCTTGGCATCCCTGTGCACAGTCCAATCATATTGCCCCCAAATGTCAGGTGTGAGATGACTTCAAAAGGCATCACCAGGATGGAATGCTGGACCATTGCTGGACCGTTGGCCTTGGCAGGAAACTCCCTTCCTCCACATGCGCAGTAAGGTGGTCAGTTCAGCGTCTAGAAACTTCCTCCAGCACAGCAATGATTCTCCTCCCAAATACCATGCCCCCCTCCCCGTTTCAATGGCAGCCGAAGCAGCAGCAAAGCAGAGGCTGACAAGTATGCTACTAATTTGACATGATTATTAGATTAAAAATATTTAAAATCTATTGATGAGTCTATCTAAAAAACTTCCACAATGTAACTTATATAAGATTACTTGAAGTATGCTGAGCATGGTATTATCTTTAGTCCTATTGGATTCAGGGATAATTATCAGCTTAGTTATTCTCCATTATTCTACTACTGATCTAAATGTACTTTTAAACAGGGTTGATGGAATCGATCTTACTGTAGACTGATTTGATGAAAAAGATCATGTTTAACATCTATTCGAATCTGAATGTTGGCATACTCCAAAATCCTCATGGTAGGTTACATTCTATGACTTCATCATTACTGTTCTAATGATGATTTGTCAATGGTTTCATTGACAAATCATCATTTATTATTTTATATTCAATGATTCATAATACTATTCTACATTCTGTAAAGTAAAGATTCATGCAAACAACTTAAAGCCACCAAAAGTAGAATAATAATTTTTCATATGTACCCAATACAAAGAACAATGTTTTCAGTAGTTCTCTAAGCAATTTTAAAGTGATAGAGGTAATCTTTTTCTAGAATAGCCTCTTTCTAGAAGCTTATATTTCCCCACAACTTTTTCTATTTCAGGAAAGCAGTACAAATTATACTTCCTTGTATGACTTTTGGAGTAGCTTGATGCCTACATGAGGGAGGACTCTGATATTTTTACTATGGAGTGTTATTGTGATTTTTATATTAGTTTATATTATGAACATCTTGGAGCTGTTCTGGAATTGGTCAATATATGAAAATATCTATTAATTAATCAATTAAAAATGACTGGGCAACTAAAGAGCTTTATGTGATAGTAAAAATAAAAGGCAAAATATTGACAAGTTTGCAACTTTACTATAATCAATAGCTGTTCATTTCCATTTCTGTAGGGTTTGCAGATTACAAACACATAACAAAATGCATCACTTGATTCTAAATTAACAGTGTCTAAGCCATTGCCAAATCAGTAAAAACAGTGGAAATGAGAAGAAAAGAAAAGCATTTTAGAGAAGACCTAGCATTTCTGAAATTTCAGACATATATTTCTTTGCTGCATATTACCATGGCAACTAAGACCTAAGATTTGTTTGACATGAGGGAAGTTACACATTTTTTTGGATTTACCAAGTGGTTGTACATTGTGTGGACCAAGAACCAGGAAGCATAAATATATATCCATCACTCTTTGCAAAGATAATGTTACATCCCCATTGTATAAATTTAAAAGTAATTAGAAGAATCCAGCAGCAAGTACAACTGTTGTAAGTACAGTACATGCCTTGGGCTATGCTGAAGGCATGTTACCTAACTCTTGTTTTTAAGTTCCCCTTTGGCATTATTATAACAAGATTATAGCAGAAAATGTAATTTTTTTCCAACACATACAGTGTTGAATTACAGAGAAAGGGAGAAGCTACAGCAGAATTTCAGCATGCCTGAACATCCCTTATTCAGCTCAATGTTTCAATATCTTTTTTTTTATCAAAAGTGATGTAAAATATAACAAACACCATAACACATATTCATGAAGAGCAATAGCACTACAAAATGACTTATATTCTATAATAATTATAATATTCTTGAAATGAGCAGAACAATTGGCACTTACAGTTAGCAACTCTTTCCTAAATAAAATAAGGCAGATCCATTGCAATGATTTGCACTTATAGCTTAGAAAGAGTTGTACACTGATTATTGGCTATTAATGGAATTCTTTCAGCTTGCTCCAAATATTTCAGCTGCCTTAATTTGTTTCAAGAAGTTCTTTTTAATAGCTGTTTCTTAATGTATATAGAGAATGTCTTTAAATATTCAATGCATCTAGAAATCAGATAATCAATATGTAATGCTGGCAGAAACAATGGCTTTATTATAAAAATGATGTAAATCTAACTAATTCTGCATGATTTGATGCCTCTTGGTTACGTCTTAATTGCACACATTTGTGCCTATCAATCTCTCTTGTTCTCTACATTTGCATTCAAAGTATACCATTGGTATATCAATAACAACAATGTTGTTTATGTTGCCATTGAAATTTACTCCCTGTTTTTATCTCCAAGCTTAAGACAGGATATCATACAAAAATTTGTCCCAACAGTCCTGTGATATATAGGTTAGAACTGGTGACCTGTCCAAATCAACTACTTCGTTTCCAAAGCTTGCGGCTTTTATGTTTGTTTGTTTTTTACTATTTTACATGGGCCTTGGGATCTAAGAATTTATCATCCTTAGTTGTGGACGGGGTTCCACTTCCACCGACAGACCTGATTCACAATCTGTGGGTTCTCCTACATTTGCAATTTCTGATCAAAGAACAGGTAGTAGTTGTGGCTAGGAGTTCCTTTACAAAACTTAATGTTGTTTACCAGTTGTACCCTTTCCTGGATTGTGAGGCCCTGTGGACATTTATTCAAGCCCTGGTTATCTCCTGGTTGGATTAATACAATATGATTTGTATGTAGCTATCTTTTAAAAAATATTTTGAAACTATAACTGGTACAGAATGCAACAGCATGGACAGTTCTGAGAGGTCCCTTGCGTGAGGGTATTGTTACACAAGCTGCACTGCTGCCAGTTTGCTTCTGCATCAAATTCAGGATACTGGTCATCATCTTTAAATTCCTTTATAGCATGGGTCCAGAATATCTGAGGAACCATCTCACCTTGATGAGACTAGCCCCTCACATTCAGTGGTTTGATTCAATCAGTCTAACAACCAATTTGCTGAGTGCACGCATTATCATGCCAAAACAGTAGAATCCCACCCTTGCTTACACTTATTCCAGTGGAAAGGGCCTACTTTGAATCCCATTGGCCAAAGCATTTCAGCTGGTGGGGTCCACATGAAAAAGCCTTTTCTGCTATGTCCTTTGGAATATTCTACCACTAAAGGTGAGTCTTCACCCATACTCCTCGCCTTCCAGAAGAGTTTTAAAACTTAGATGTGTCCTTGGACTGAGTTACTGGATGTGACTGTCCAGAGAAAGAAGATCTCCACTTCCAGGCTGCCTAACTTCTTGATTTTTAGCTTTTCTATTTTTTCCCCTAATTTTAATTGCTTTATAGCATATTTTCCTTTTTTTAAAAATTGTAAGTCACTTAGTGTATAATAGTGTACTGTGCAATATATAGAACAGTACTTAAAGTCTTCATTTTATCATAGACAATATCCCTTCTGCTTTCTCCCCCTTCATCTCTGTCACCCCCCTGCCCCATTTTCTGATCTTGATAAGAGAGAGAATGAAGAGAAAGAAATGGGATGTTACTGAGATATTACTACTTCTCCTGTTCAGCCAAGTATGTTCTATTTCCTATTGGGAAAGAATCTCTCTCAGGATCTTCTGCCCAATCCAGACATCAGAGCTTCCGTACCAGCAGCAGATTAAGGCCTCTCCTCCTGGGTCTTGGATAAAGTCATCTCCTGCAGCTGGTGTGCTTTCTGTTTGGGGACTTTAGCTGGTGTACTTGCCCCCCTGGGTCTTCCCTTGCCATCTTCATTTTTCTTAACTTCCTTCTTCTATTCTCCTTTCTTCTTCTTCCTGACCAGGAACTGACAACATCTCTCTTCAACTTTTCTCTCCACCCACACCATTTTATTCTCTTTTGTACAGATTTTTTTCTCTCCACCGCTTTTCTTTTTCTCTCCAACATGGCCTTTTCTGACAACATGGCCTTCGACAATACCTAAATACGAGACTGGACTAATGAAACCATTATCTTAAGATATCATCCCCAAAAACCTAGCTATCAGACTCATCAGCTCCTTATCCCTTTTGGCAGTTGCAGCTTCCCTTCAGGGTCATATAAAGCAGCCATTCCAGACCACAAAACATCCATATACCACAGGATGTAAAATCTAAATTTTGGTCTAAACTGTACAAAGAGTTTCAGATTTCATTCTGATATATAGCTGTTGATTATTTTAGGTTTTTTTTACCTAACCTTTACACAATCACAAAAGGTTAGGCAACAAGAAGCAGAAAAAAACCTGTTGCATACAAGTTATACTTTTAAAAATCTAACATAATTACTGAATATATGTACATATGTGCTTATTTACTGCCTTCTGGCTTGCCATAAATGATATTTCAGCCATGGATGTCAGAATCTATGCAATTTCAGGTTGATAAGATTTTAATTTGATTAATTGGAAGGTCATGACCTCCAAGCAGGATGGCATGCCTTCCTTTGGTATGAAAAAGGATATGCACACAAATATTTCAATAGACACTACATCAGACAGCCCCTGTTACTAATATGGAACAAAATTAAACACGACCACTATACCAAAACACCCATTTGGCTATCTACAATGGAAGCATACATACACCCAAATTTAATTAATATGGAAAATATAGTTACATTTAAAGAGTTATTGAATGGACGGGGGAGATTAAAACTAGATTAGAATTGGCATCCCAAGGGGTACAAGTAGAATGGTGGTCCTACTTACAGATACAATCAAGGTTTGCACAGGATAGGAAGAAGGAAGGTATTGCCAAAGATTACACAATATTAGATAAACTTTTGATACAGACAGAAAACAGATTGATCAAAGTGTTGTATAGATTTTTGTTGGAACATAAGCTAGAGGAGGAACATGTCAAAGAAACTATGGTCACCTGGGCGAAAAATTTCGGTTATAATGTGGAATTGGCTAAGTGGGAAAAACTTTGGATACTTAATCAGAAACTAACAATGGCTATGGCGTATAAAGAAAATCTTTATAAGATGTTCTACAGATGGCATCTCCCCCCAGCACGGCTCTCCAAAATGTTTACAAATCTGGCCCCAAATTGTTGGAAGTGTAAAAAAAACACCAGGCACTTTTTATCATATGTGGTGGACATGCAATGAGGCAAAAAAATATTGGAAAATGATTTTCCAGCCCTCTGGAATGATCTCCCCATTGAGATCTGGACCCTTACTACCCTTCTGGCCTTCCATAAAGCAACAAAGACCAGGAAGGCCTGGGGCTGTTGAATTGTCCAGCCCCACCCTAGGTTGTGATTGTTGTTGTAATTTTAAACTGCTGTTTTATTTTTGTATCCCCCTTCCCTTTTTTATTGTAAGCCGCCCAGAGTCTTCCGAGAGTGGGCGGCATACAAAACTAATACATAATAATAATAAATAATAATAATTCAGTCATGGTTAGAACAAATGGTGGGAGACCAAATTCTGTTTGAACCAGAATTTTTTCCCCTAGATATAATACCAGAAGGGTTTAAGAAAGATACACTTTACCTAATTATACATGTAATAACTGCAGCATGCACAACTTATGCACAATATTGGAAAAAAGAAAATACACCATCAGAGCTAGATATAATCAGAAATATCTGTGGTCTGTGCGGAAGCAGATACGCTCACTCTTGAAACTTAAAAATAAAGGGGAATCAGAATATTTTGAAGTCTGGTAACAGATTTTATGATTGGTATAAGACAAGATGACAAGACTGGAACAAACAGTATATATTGTGATTGGACAGAAGGATAGACAATGTATTAAGTAGGCTAATAGTTAATGGTTGAGACTAGTTGTATGTAATGTGAATGCATGTGACTTTGACTTCACGGTACTGTATTGTTTTAAATGTAAAAATGATAAAAATATATTCAAAAAAAAGATTTTAATTTGATTGTTTTAAGATCTTATGCACATTGACTTGTAAATCAGGATACTATTTGCTGCTTTACCTCTGGCAAACATATATTAGACTAGGTGGAAGAATAGAAGTATATAGTCATTTCCATGGATTAAAAAATATATAGCCTCAAAACCTTAAATTTAATACAGCTGAGTTTATAACAACAATAACACTATCCACTATGAGCCATTCTGGCACAGCAGTTAGAATACAATATTGAAGCCTAACTCTGATGACTGCCCACTGGATTCTGACTGGTTCAAGGTCAACTCAGCCATCCTTCTGAGGTCAGAAAATGAGGACCTGGATTGTTAGGATTAATATGCTGATTCTGTAAAATGCTGAGAAAGGGCTATAAAGCAATGTATAAAGTCTAAGTGCTATTGCTATTCTATTGAAGCACATGTATCATCAGTCGTGTAAAACAGTAAAATATACAAGCTAAAAAATGGAAAGTTCTTAATTGTTCATTGGCAATCCAAAAATAAATTATTATTATTATATATACAACAATGTTAAATCACAGCTGCCAGTTTAGCTAGTGTTAATCTTCATACATATCAAGTTCTTTACAAAAACCTAACATATCATAATTTATTGGTGTAGTACACAGGTGTCAAACTCGTGTCTTCATGTTGCCATTACCAGACTTTTTGTGCCGTTTTTCCCATTTGTGGAACTGGAGAAGGTATGGCCTGCACATGATGCATCTGGCTCATGGACTGCCAGTTGGACACCCATGTGTAGTATATTTATGGATCCAAGCAGTGTGCCTTTTTGTAATTGACCAATGGAAATTTTGTTGATATACAGATTTTATAAGTCCAAAACTTTTTGGTTTGACATTCAGTTTGTTGATAATACTGGAACAGCCCAGCCGGTTTATGGCATAATTTTTCAACGTCTCAGATCTTGATACGTTGTGAACTTCTCCAATACTTTGTTTTCTATTCTAGTATCACTGGTATTGAAGGATCAATGATCCACACGTTCTTATTTTCAGCCATTGTTAAATCTAGAGTGTTATGAGTCAAGACTTTATCAGTTTATCATTAATATCATTGTTATATAAATTTATATGCTTCCCAATTCCCAGAGACTTTAAAGATATTTAAAATAAGAGAAGATAACTCAGGACTGAAAACTGACAAGTCTGAATTAAAAGATATTTTCATGTGTACTCTTATTTCTGTTTTTAGACATTATTGGATATTATAATTCAATCAAAGCAAACCTTATATCAATAGATGAATATGCATATTAAATATAGAGATATAAATATATAATTCTTGGAAAGAATTCTTTTTGTTGCAGTTATTAAGTGATATATTCTAAAGCCACCAACAATTCATTGTTAAGATTAATATATACTATCATGTATTTTTTTGCATTTTCTATTGTGGAGGGAAGAAAATAAATCAATTAACAGAAACCAACTAAATGAAATTCTTAGGATTATTTTAAGGTAAATAGATTTGTGTAAAAAATCCATCCATGCATTGATGCACAAAGCTGGTGGGTTTTTCAAGTGTTATTTGCTTCAAAGGAATTGAAATTGCTATTGTAAAAGGGTAATTGTAAAACACAATTGAAAAGTTTTTTTCTTACTTTCTTGGCATACAAATATTACATGTTTAAAGAAACAAGAAAAAGTTAAAAAGTAAATTAAAATGACATATATTTTTTACTCTTTTTTTCTCCAAAATTGTAAGATTTCTTGGTTCATAATGTTCATTTTTTTAATTGAAAGGAGCCTTATATTATAAATTTATTATGTATGTTTATCCTTATGGTTATATATAACTATATAATTATGCATTGCTAAGTGTGAATTACTTCGCTCCAATTTGTTGTTCCTTTTCTACTTTAATACTACAGAATTTGTTTTAAATTGTGTGTGGTGGAAGAGAAGTTAGTCGTCTGGATTCAGTGAACTCTGTTAATGCATATTTCTTAAATGTCCCATCATCACTTGTGCTGGTACTCAAGTGCGTAAAGTTTTTAATAAACTTAATAGAAAATATAACATGATTTGATCCTTATGGATTTAGACAGAAAACATACAGCAATAACCCTTTGTGGCATTTTGTTTGAAATGTATTCATAATGAAAGCAATCCTTAAAGGTCTGTTTTCTACTAATATGAAGGTTCTCATTTGCATAGAATCACACACAAGAAGGGTTCTGCCTTGCAGACATCTGTAATATACATGGGATTATCCGAAACAGTGTTCATATTATATTACATTGTTTTGAATGTCTTTTTCAAGTCATGTTACTTTTTGGAAAAGGAAATACAAATGCTGTTTCATAATTAATAAGTGTGTTTCTGTGCCTTCCAGGCAATTTTTACTCCTGGCAACTGCTTAGAAAAGTCAGTTGGAAGCAAGATTTTTGGAAGTGATTTGTCACTGCCTTCTTCCTAGGGCTGAAGGAATATTATTGACCCAGTCATTGAGCTGGCTTTGTGCCCAAGGTGGGAGTGAAGTTCATGGTCTCCTAGTTTTTAGCTTAGTGCTTAACCACTATACCAAATAGGCTCTCATTTTTTTTAGCTTCATAATACCAGTTCTCAAATTGCCAGTTACAATTTCAGTTTGTATCACCAAGAAAAATAAAAACCAAAATTGTATATCACTTTTAAAAGCTAAAGCGTTACTTTAAAGCAGGGGTGTCAAACTCTATTTCATTAAGGGCCACATCAGGGTTGTGTTTGACCTTGGGGGCCAGAGTGGGCATGGCTAGGGTGGGCGTGGACAGTTCATCATCACTCATTCGGGGGTGCCTGTGGTGGCCCGTGCGCTCTGCCAGAGAAAACAGGCTCCTGAGCTTCGTTTTTGGCTGCGATTGCCTCCTACAACCCTCTGCCAGCAAAAACAGAGATCAGAAAGTCAGCATGTGGCCCTTTTTTTTGCTGTTTTTGTTTTTGCTGGCAGAGGCACCATGGGCCATTATTTCCAGGGCGGCCCCATGGGCCAGATCTAAACACCTCACAGGTCGGATTCAGCCCCTGAGCCTTAAGTTTGATACGCCTGCTTTAAAGCAACTTAAAAAACAATCTTGTTTTTAAGAAGCCTCAGAGCATATTGAACAACATATTGAAAACATAGCTCCATGTTGTATCTACATTGTTGGAGCCTGTGAACTGTGTGACAGGACAGGACATTGATATTTAAGGCAGCTGAAGTCCACATCTCTAACACTTGTAGTAGTAAAATTTTTGAATATTGAAATTTGCCTTTATTGTATCAGTCTCAGCTATGTTAGAGAACAAACTGCCTATCTCCATTTAAGAGAACATAACATTTTAAATTAGAAAAATTCAGATGCTTTGTCTAACATTTGGCTGTTATTACAGCATTAGAACTGTCCAGAATTCAATAGAATACGATTAGCCTTTAAAGTGAATTTTCCCTGCATGTCAATCTACTAATTTACATGGCACTGGCTGACCTCAGTCAGCCTGGGCATTTCAACGCTTGTCATTTCAACCTGGCCACCTAATATCCCATTAATATGCTTGTATTAACTATTTGGCCTACAGCCATGGTTATTCACCTAGCAGATGATGACTAAGAAAATGAACATCTTTTTTTCACCCCGAATTCTAACTTTGAACTCCAGGGTTCTTCCTTTCAGCTGAATTAAGTTCTTGAGATAGCAAAATATACCAGTCTAAATTGCTGATCCTTGTTTGCCATAGAAATGAGGCCAGAGAATAGTGATGTCCTTACTTAGGTGAAGTTTTAAAAGAAGCAGTTTTTCCAGTTTCATTTCCTCTCCCACCAAGTGTCAGGAAAATAATCATTGCTCACTCTTCCTAATATGGCACAGGACAGGGCAGAATGGGGCAAGCTTAGCTTGTTGCTTTGAATGGCAAATATTACTAGGATGTCTTTCCTGATTTAAATTGACCTTTCATGTAGCACAGGAGCAGCACAATTCTTGAAAAGAATTGAAGAATCCTGTTTAAATTTAAATAAAAAACTTGACATGCTGAAAAGTGCCATTAATAAATTAAGCTGGTAGAAACTATGTATGTGGCAGTTTGCATCCCAAAAATATGTAGTAGCAGATGAAGTCAAGATACATTTGTTTATCCAGAAATCTTAATTTTTTTTCTAAAGTTCCTGTATTCTTATTTCATGAGATAGTTCTAGATGCCAGCATATAGGCTTACTTACAAATATATTAAATAAATTTATGGAATTCTATTTCATAGTGCCTCAAATAAGATTGTTAGCTCAGCGAGAAATATTTCACTATTCAATCTTTTATTTATTGAGGGTAGATTGCAATAACTATACTTCTGAGATTGAAAACTAATGTATTTTCAGATGAGTTCTCAATGTGTTTTATAATGAATTTTAAATTAATTTAACTAAAAGTCATGCCTGGTACTCATATGATTTTTCTGTGCTGTGAGCAAATATCCTGGAAAAGATGATGATAGATAGATAGATAGATAGATAGATAGATAGATAGATAGATAGATAGATAGATAGATAGATAGATAGATAATCACACAATAAATAAAATTGAAATTAAGCAAATAAAAAATGTGAAACAAAGGACACCCTAAGTGTTGAAATCAGTTAAATCCTGGACAACAGTTCACAGGCAATTATTATAATAAGTGCAATACAAGTATCTGTTCTGCTGTAGAATTCAAATTTATGAGCTTCAAATGTTAGAACTATTGATCCTTTCCGCACCATAAAGAAAATCCTAAATGTGCTCCCCCCACACCTTTGGAAAGGACAAAGGGAATGCTATTCTCCCATTAAGGCCAAGCTCCCTACAGGAAAAGATAGAGACATTGTAGTTTAACTTATCACAACTTGGAACCATGAGGGCAAGCACAATGATGTAAATGTAATTATAATGTCCACCTAGGCAAACATTCTTTAAAATGAAAATGGTCTTCTGAAGTCATGACATAAGCCTAAGCCTGAACATCAGCTTGTCAGATGTTACATCTTTTCTATCCTGCTCTGTGGAGTAGAGAGTTGGTCTCTGACAAAAAACCACTTGAAGAAACAAGAAGCATTTGAAATATGGATTTACAGATGGCTGTTATGTATAAACTGGGTTAACAAAAATCACAAATGAGAAGGTGATAAGCTGCCTGGGAAAGCCAAGGAAAATCATCAAAGACATTAAAAAGTAAAAGTTAGAATATTTTATTTCTTAACAGTATATGGATATTGTTTAGGGCATCAAATGGTGTTAAAATTCTCAGTAACAATAAATTCTCAGGCATTAACATCACAGTGACTCTTAGCACAACATTAAGTTCTCCACCTATCAGAGTTCTTTTGGGGTGACAAGATTAATATTGCTTTAGGCTTCATTTACTTTTTCAGCTCATAACAGCTATTTATGTAGCCAGAAAAAAACATTTAACATTGTAGTGTTATGAATGCTAATGTATTGTAATCTTTCTTGTGGTCAATTCAACTGAAGTTCAACTCAAATCTCAACAATCTCAACAAACATATGGACCCAAGACCAAATAGTATAGCATACATATTTATAACTTTAGAATATACTGATAGAGATAGATGATTGATAGATAGATAGATAGATAGATAGATAGATAGATAGATAGATAGATAGATAGATAGATAGATAGATGGATGGATGGATGGATGGATGGATGGATGGATGGATGGATGGATGGATGGATGGATGGATGGATGGATGGATGTTCCTTTAAGGTGCAGGACTGAAACTTGTCAGGATTAATATATTCTAAATGTCTACTGCCCTATTTTCATTCCATTTCATCAAACAATAAAAGCAGTTTTGGGGGTTTGATACTCTTATCAACTATGGACATTTACAAAAGTTATAGCAAATTGGAGAAACTGCCCCCAAGTCTTGAATTGATAACTTGAATCAAACAATTATTTCTTTACATCTTGAATCTCCAGTTGAAGTCATATTGAGGTTGTTTCACAACAAATTTGGAAATACTTCCTTGTATACTTCTTATCATAATCTAGTCAACATTAGATGTTAATGTTATATGAAGTTTCAATTAACATAAAATAAAACAATGCTCAGAGAGCACCAAGGAGCCCTGATTTCAATCCTGAACTACAAATATTCTCCTTTATTGGTGGTGAAGGTGCTGGCTTATATTGTCAACAACAAAGAAGAAATTATTCAGTTCACATTTTATAGCCACATTTTGACTTTGTCATCTCCATATCTTTCCAATTAATTCATTTTTATGGATTAAAAAAATGGGGTAAATACAATGTAAGTAAGTAAGTAAAATCTTTATTACGGTCAAAGACCGTAGTTTTTACACTATATTAAAAAATACTAACATTAAAATATAATTAAAAAGTATTGACATTAAAAGTGGATAATAACATAATGGTCCAAAGATTGTTAAAGGTATGTCCAGATAATTGGTACAAGATGGTACTATACTTCTGTGGTCAATTTTTTTCTTATGGACATTGCACCAGCACAGAACTTTGCCACTGCATACATGGTAACTGGGTTAGTGTCCTGGAGGAGAAAGCCTAGATAAAAATGGTCTGCCCTCCCTGGCAATCTCTCTAATAAGGGGAGAATATGTGCAGACCTACAAGCTCTGTATAGCTCACAGTGTAATAGAACATGTGAATTATCTTCCACTTCTCCTTTACCACATATGCAAACACATTCTGCTATAGGTGTTCTCTTATACCTGCCCTGGAGGAGTGCTGAAGGAAGAATGTTAAATCTGGCTCTGAAACAAGCTATTCTTTGTTTTAGGGAGATCAGGTCATTTAGATATCTTGCCGATTCCCACACACCCTGTTTAATTCTGTCCCTACTGTGGAGAGGCAACTATTTAGTTCTTCTTGGAACTCCATGTCCCTCATTCTATTAATTACTACTTGCTTTGCTTGCTCAAAGCCTAGGGACATTAAGAATAATGGTGAGAGCCCATAGAAGCCCAGCTTATGATCAATTGTTTGTTTCTAGGGGGATGGGAAATTGTCAGTCAACACTAGTGGGGACAGACCCTCTGGAAAGAAATGCATTTTAAGCCAATAAATGATCATCATCTTCCAGGCTCTTACCTGAATTTGAGGCATGCCTGTCTCAATTCTTAACTGGGCATTTGGAGTTCCATTGGGTGCGGCTAAGATGGCTCGCAGGAATTTAGTTTGTATGGTTTCTAGCAAGTCTCTCTTTGCAAGGATTCCTGTTTGTGCCCTGTAAAGAATTTGTGCCAATGTTTTGGCCTCAAAAAGTTTTAAGGCAGCAGGTACTAACTGACCTAACTGTATAAAATAAATGTTTGATTGCATTTGAGGACCTAATGGCGGTTCACCGACAAATGTGCGCTAGACAAAAGCGTGCCGACAAAACTGGGCCCAGAAAACCATGACGTCAAAATTGCGCCCAAAAAAGCACACCGACAAATGCACACTGACAAAAGCGTGCCATCAACAAACAACATAGTGGGACGTGAAAACAACGTTACAACCCTAACCCTAACCCTAACCCTAACCTTAAGCATAATCACGGTTTTGTCGGTGCGAACAAGGACCAGCTTGTTTTGTCTGCAATAGCTGAGTGTTGCCCTAATTGCTCTCTTCAGTCTATGGGGATTTGTGAAATGATAGCAGCAGCAGCAGCAGCATATAAGAGAATTGGCACTTTGCGTTGTGCTAGGTTAGGAGGATGGAAATCAGGGTTCTGTAAGAGATCAATCAGGGGATTAATAAGAAGTTGAAGAGGGAGGGGGACAGGATGCATCCCTGCCATACCGCTTTTTGTACACTTACTGAGATTTAGATTTAGATTTTATTTGGTTTGTATGCCGCCCTATTCCCGAGAGACTCAGGGCGGCTAACAATAAAAAGGGGAGGAGATACAAAAATAAATAAAAAACAGCAATTTAAAATTCCACAACAGTCGTAACCTCGAATGGGGCTGGATAGTTCGACAGCCCCAGGCCTGCCGGAACAGCTGGTTAAACTCCCTTGGGGATTGCACCTCATTTTCAGGGTGGAATTGGCATACAATTTTTGTATGAGGAAGAGGAGGCGTTTATCGATAGTGGTGCATTTTAATTTCTCCCAGAGGGTGATCCTGGATATTGAATCAAAGACCTGTTTAAAATCCAGGAAGGCCACAAAAATGGAGGAATTTTTTTATATGTGTATCTTTGTATTAAATGGTGGAGTACCAAGATATGATCCACCGTAGATCTTCCTTCTCTAAAACCAGCTTGATCGTCTTTGATTATCCCCCCTGAAATTAGCCAATCTTGAAGTTTATAATTTAGGTGTTTGGCATACAGTTTACTAATAACGCTTAGAAGACTAATGGGCCTATAATTGCCTGGGTCATTTCTATTCCCTTTTTTATAAATTGGTATGATAATTGCTACTCCCCAATCTCTAGGCATATGGCCTGTTTTGTCTATAAATGTAAACAGTGATGCTAAAAGTAGAGCCCACCAACTGGCATTCTTTTTAATTATTTCTGGCAGGACATTATCAGGTCCGGGTGCCTTTAGGGCTCCAATCAACCGGGATATCTCTTCTGGTATAACAGTAAGGAGTGTGGTCCAAACTAGCTTGGCTCTCCTTGGTTACATAGTCAGGATCTGGATCTTGGGGGTCAAGTGGGCTTGTTGTTAACGTACCTTCTTCCCAACAGCATTGCAACAGCCCTCCCCTCGCTCCTCGAGTCAGTAGCCGAGCTGGCGGTCGAGTTCCCCAGGCTTATGGTACTGGGGGATTTCAACCTGCCTTCGCTCGGTGAGCACTCTGACGGAGCGCAGGAGTTCATGGCTTCCATGACAGCCATGGGCTTGACCCAAGTAATTCGGGGTCCGACTCACTTAGCGGGTCACACGCTTGACCTCGTATTCCTCTCAGAGCAGTGGAGACGTGATCTAGATTTGAAGGGTATTAAGATCTTGCCCTTGTCATAGTCTGATCATTTCCTACTGAGGCTTGACTTTCAGAAACCAATCCCCCACTGTAGGGAGGAGGAACCGATTAGGTGGTTCCGTCCCAGGCGCCTGATGGACTCTATGGGATTTCAGATGGCGCTTGGAGAAATACCTGATGCTCTCGCCCACAGTCCGGTGGAGACCTTGGTCGCTGCCTGGAATAAAGCGGCGGCTTGGGCTCTTAACCAGATTGCGCCTTTACGACCTCTCCAAGGTAGCAGATCCAGGAGGGCCCCTTGGTTTACCAAGGAACTCCGGGAGATGAAGCGCCAGAAGAGACGTCTAGAGCGCCGCTGGAGGGCCAGTAACTCTGAGTCAGACCGAGCACTGATGAGAGCCTATGTCAGAGCCTATCTCGTGGCAATACGGGCGGCGAAATGTGTGCATTTTGCCGCTCTTATTGCATCCGCTGAATCGCGCCCAGCCGCCTTGTTTAGAGTAACCCATTCCCTCTTGAAAGGGAGGGACGCGGATGATCCTTTACAGGGTAGAGCTGAGGAATTTGTTCAGTTTCCAGCGGATAAAGTCGCTCAGATTCGGACAGACCTGGACTCCAATGGCTCAGTGCCAGCCGAGGTACCAGGGGAAGGTCTTGAGTGGAGTTTATGGACTGAGTTTCAACTTGTCACGCCTGAGGAAGTGGACAAGGCCATGGGAGCGGTGAGTGCCTCCACTTGTATACTGGACCCATGCTCCTCCTGGCTGGTCGCGAACAGCAGGGAGGTGACACGCGGCTGGATCCAGACGATAGTTAACACCTCTCTCCAGGAGGGGTCTTTCCAGCTCCTTCTAAAGGATGCTGCGGTGAGACCCCTCCTGAAGAAGCCATCTCTGGACCCAGCCATCTTGAGTAACTATCATCCAGTCTCCAACCTCCCCTTCGTTGGGAAGGTTGTTGAGAAAGTGGTGACCTTTCAACTCTGACGGTCCTTGGATGAAACCGATTATCTGGACTCCTTTCAGTCCGGTTTCAGGCCTGGTTACAGCATGGAAACTGCTTTGGTCGTGCTGATCGATGATCTCTGGTGAGCCAGGGATAGGGGCTGCTCCTCTATCCTTGTGCTTCTTGACCTCTCAGTGGCCTTCAATACCATCGACCATGGTATCCTTCTGCGATGGTTGCGGGAGGTGGGGGTGGGAGGCACCGTTCTCCGGTGGTTCTCCTCCTACCTCTCGGGCAGGTTGCAGTCGGTGTTGGTCGGGGGTCAGAGATTGACCCCTAGACCCCTCAATTATGGGGTGCCGCAGGGCTCGGTCCTGTCCCCCCTCCTATTCAACATCTACATGAAGCCACTGGGTGAGATCATGCGATGGCACGGGATCAAGTACCACCAGTATGCGGATGATACGCAGCTGTATCTGTCCGCCCCATGCCAACTCAGTGAAGCGGTGGAAGTGATGTGCCAGTGCTTGGAGGCGGTTAGGGTCTGGATGGGTACGAGCAAGCTGACACTCAATCCTGACAAGACTGAGTGGCTATTGATGCTCCCTCCCAAAGGTGGTCCAGCTATTCCATCTCTTAGTCTGGGGAGTGAAATTATATGCCCCTCAGAGAGGGTCCGCAATTTGGGAGTCCTCCTGGATCCACAGCTGACACTAGAACATCATTTGTCAGCTGTGACCAGGGGGGCCTTTGCCCAGGTTCACCTGGTGCACCAATTGCGACCCTATCTGGACCAGGAGGCCCTTCGGATAGTCACTCACGCCCTCGTGACCTCAAGACTGGACTACTGTAATGTGCTCTACATGGGGCTGCCCTTGAAGAGTATTCGGAGATTCCAGCTTGTCCAGAACACAGTCATGCGAGCAATCGTGGGTGCACCTCAGTACACCTACGTTACACCTATCCTCTGCGAGCTGCACTGGCTGCTTATTGGTCTCCGGACATACTTCAAGGTGCTAATCATTACTTTTAAAGCCCTTCATGGTATCGGACCTGGGTACTTGAGAGACCGCCTCCTGCCGATTACCTCCCAAAGACCTATCAGATCCCACAGATTAGGCCTCCTCCGAATTCCATCTGCCAGCCAGTGTCGACTGGCAACTCCTCGGGGGAGGGCCTTCTCTGTGGTTGCTCCGGCCCTCTGGAACGATCTCCCTGTTGAGATCCGGACCCTTACCACCCTTCCGGCTTTCCGCAAAGCTACTAAGACCTGGCTATTCTGGCAGGCCTGGGGCAGTTAAATCTTTCAGCCCCAGCCGAGGTTACAATTGCTGTGTGTTTTTTAAACTGTTTGTCTTTTTTTATTTTGTACCCCCCTTCCCCTTTCTGATTGTTAACCGCTCTGAGTCTCTCGGAAATAGGGCGGCATACAAACTGAATAAAATCTAAATCTAATCTAAAATCTAAAGCTCCCTAAAATATTCTTCCCAGGCATGAATCGGAACCTGATTTGTTGGGGGTAGGGGAGGTTTTCCCAGTCCTCTGGTGATGTACCAAAAAAGGGATGTATTTTTTGTCCTGACTGCCGTAATTAGTCTATTCCAAGACTCATTCAGAGCCGCACTTTTCTTTTCTTTTAGAAGGTTCTTATATTGTGCTTTCAGCTGCTTTAAGTAGTAAGTGTGCTCCTCGGAGGGGGCACTTTTACTTTTCTTGTATTCCACATTATATATCCTTTTTAGTTGAACGCAATCTCTATTGAACCATTTTTTGTTTTTTGAAACTAGCATTTTGGGGTCGCCCATGGGACCACCGAGATGCACGATACCAGCTTCCCCATCAGCTGGGAGAGGGAGATGATGCTGTCGGTTGAGTGGATGCCCCTCACCAGGGTCCAGATGCTGTCGACTCGCTCCTGGGTGAGGAAGACTTGACAGGCCTCGGAGTCGATGATGGTCCCGAGGTGCTGGATCCTGTGATCTGTTACTGAGAACTGAATTCAAATTTAAAATTAAGGATTCAGACCTCTCTAAGTAAGATCCCTCACAGTTATTTCTTAGTAGAGATGTACATAACTCTATGGTTTCAGGGGCTAACATCCATTTGGTAACTTCCTTAGCGTTTTTCTTGTTCCATTTAATTTTTACCTGGGTATTTTGAGTCTCCAACCTGGGTAGGAAGGCTGTGCCTGCCCTTAGAGAATTCTGGTGCAATGTGAGAGTAAGGAGTATTGTATTATGATCACTTTCCAGTCGTGAGTCTACCTCCATCTTCTGTAAGAACTTCAGGAGGTCATATGATATTATCCAGTAATTGACTGTGGATTTTCTTCCTGCTCCCCGATAAGTATATTCTGCTGGGAAGTTGTCCCATGGGGACCCGTTAAGGATACAAAGAGCCAAACATTCAGTCATTTGTCTTACACATAAGCCTGCCCAATTAGCTTTAGGGTCTTTAAATTGTCTAGCATGCAAAGATTCACCTGTTACATTTTCATCATAGTGAATCTTAAACTGCTTATATACTGCTTGATCATTTGGACCCATTCATTTAAGTCCCCCCCCCCCTATAATTATTGCAGCTTTGGGGAATTTGGGTGAACAGCCAAGAATAAAATTTTCTATGCTGTCCCAAATCTTGTTAATCACATTATTCTTAGTAAGTGGAGGAATATAGATATTAAAAAGCAAAATCTCCACCTGTTTAAGTAAGAGTAATGTAGTTACAACCCATGGCTGGAAAGGTGGCAGTGGTACACAGTTAAAATGCAAGGATGTATTAACTAATGTCACAGTACCCTCTTTAGCTCTGCCCCCCACCTTGCTTGGAACAGACGGGATTGAGTTAACCCAATAGCCATCTAACTGAATCTCTGTGGAGGTCCAGGTTTCCTGCAAGAAGAGGATGTCAAATTGTGATATATAGTCAAAAAAGAGTTGGTCTTTTGATGGGACGGACCAACCTGCTATATTCCAGGTTATAAGGGAAAGTGGGTCAACTTTTGGAGCTCATCAGGAAACTTGATTTATACAAAGGGAAGTTGTCTGGTTGTTACCATGGATTGAGGTGTCATCACACACCGAATTGGTCTTCTTTAAAAATAGGGAGGACCTGTTTAGGTCATGTGTAGACTCTTGAGCAACTTGTTCCGGGTAAGAGGTTTTAGCACCAGCTAAGAGAGCTTGCCATTCCGAAGCCTCTTCTCTGGTTGTAGGACAAGGCGTTATTAGGTCATCTTTCATTCTTGCAGTGGTGGCTCTGATGTGGGTTGACTCTCAGTTTCTTGGTTTGGAGCTGGTGGTGCTGAAGGTATCATGGGATATTCACACAGGGATGAAAACATCTCCATCTCTACTGGGATCTCTAATACCCCCTTTGGGTCTTGGCTTCTATTTTTTATGATCTTGTATTCATGAATTTCCTTGTCCTCGGGGGGGGGGGAGGAGAGGCTCAATTATTGGGGAAACCAGATCTATAAGCGTCTCTGCTGTGTCCATTGTAACCAATAAGGATCTCTTTAAATTTTCTAACTTGTATAATATATTGTCTTGTTCTTTCCTTGGGAAAGCACCAAAAGCGTTAATGAGACCAGCTCCTGTGCTGTTAAATATCTCTTCTCCGGGCAAGGCTGGTTGACTCCCACTGTCATTCTCTTTCTTTTTCAAGGTTGAAAATGAGGTAGTGTCGGTCACCTTGGAGGCTCGAATGTTAGCTATTAACGGAGTAATCTTTCCTCACCAAAGACTCTGATGGGAAAGATTTGGAAGGAGGCTAAATATGCCTTCATCTTTAATAACATCTGTGGTATGGTGGACTGTTTGAAAGACAGAAGGATCGACTTCCAATTTGGGGCCTCAGGTAACCACTCCACAGCACAGAGATCAATCATGCCCCTGTGACAGTGAAGAAGCTGGCTTGGGGAATTTAATATTGCACTTCTGGAATTCCAACGTCCATAATTAAGTCCATTCAAATGGATTCTAAAAGCTATCCTTTGTGTTTGTAGTGTGCGATGTGATTGTTGTAATTGAGGGAGGGATGCTTTCCTGATTTCTTCTTTATTGATACCTTTTCCTCTCGTTGAGTTGTCTGGGGGGAACTGTTTTTCTGAGAGGACTGCCTCCTTTTATCCATCTCTTTAACTTTTTCTCTGTCTCTTTGCTCTATTTCCTTTTCCTTATCCTGCGAATGGGAGTTAATCAAGTCTTCTGCAAGAACTTTAATGTGAGTACTTGGGGCCCGATATTGTACTTGAAGAAAAACAGCTAAATCTTTTTTCAATGTCTCCACATATGTTGGATGGCAATTAATTGTTCAAATACTGAAACCACCGTTTGTGCTGTGAGAAGACATTGCTTTGCCATAAACTCAGTTGAATTTTCCCAAGGTAAACTCTCCATACTCTGAATTATTTGGTTGTTCTTTGCCTTTTTAGCCTTTAACTTAGACTCCATAAAGGAAGTTATTGGGCTAGTTGTTTGTGAGAAGAGCTGGCTTTCATTTTGTCCCCCCCCCCAGATCAGAAAAGTCTAGTAAATGCTGATTTGCCATATCTTTTGCCGGTCCTGTTCTATTCGCTCCAGATTGTTGGAGATGGGGGGTTAGTTTTACTTACAGCTCTCTTGCCAACAGAGCTCCTCAATTCTTGGTTGTTTTGCTGTCTTCACTGGAGAGAGAGATCCTGGGCTGGTGCCACGGCATTTCTTTCTTTTTCCCATGCTTATTTAATTCTTCGGCAGCAACAAGAGTTTTTGTTTGTATTATGTTCTATGCTGTTATCTCCACCAAAAAATGTTAATTAAATAAAAAAGAATCCAGTAGGAGTACTAAAAATTGATAAAATAAAATAAAATGTACAATTCTGTTCCAGATAAAAATATATTTAATGTACTGTTAGGGTGGCTCAGTGGCTCACTAGTTAAGACTCTGGGCTTGTCAGCTGGAAAATCAACAGCCCAGGTTCAAGACCTAAGTGCCACACAGCAGGATTAGCTCCTGCCCTCACCCCACTTGCTGCCAAACTAGCAGTTTGAAAACATGTAAATATGAGTAGATAAATAGTTCCAGTGCTCCATGACATGCTGGCCATATGACCATGGAAACATATTCAGACAGCACTGGCTCAATGGCCCCTGAAACAAAGATGAGCCAAACTTATAGTTGGCTATGAATAGCCGAGTAAAATCCACATGGACTCTTTTACCTTTATTATCTATTGCTGTACAAAAAGGTGAAGAGAATAGAAAATGACTGGGGCACATTTTGTCTTAATAACTCAAATATGAAGTGCCCTGTAAAATATTGTTCCAAAATAATTACTTATAAGTTGGAAAAATTGTGTCAGGTTGCTGAAAATATGATGTCAAAAAATGGTTGAAAGTAAGCAAACAGGCAGGATGTACAAATAATGAATGTGACTGAAACAGAGGTAGAATAGATATAGGCCTACTCTCATTTATTGAAGAGGGTTGTGGATCAGTAAATATCACACTTTCTTATCACCTTTTTACCTCCTGCAATGAATATCCTTATATAAAGTCTCTAAGACTTATCTAGTCTTAAAGACTTTCCAGATGAATGAGAATTCTAGAAAATCAAGAGTCCCACTTGATATTAAGACTCTGTTAATAAATAACCTCTCTGCTCCAGAAATCACCCTCTACCTATGAAGGAAAACAAGAAAAGAAGGTAGCATAATGACCACAAAAAGCTAGAAGCCATAACATCTATAATATCCCTGGGACGAGGAGCCATTTCTTCAATGTTAAAGAGGCTTAGATTTTCCTTTAATAGGAAATCTGGAATGATGATATGCTCTTTGTAGTATGATCGCTGTCTATGCTTGCATGGTAAAATGAACTTCTCATTGCAAATCAGGAGCCTATGCCTAATTATCTGGGAATAAAAATTATTATTATTATTATTATTATTATTATTATTATTATTATTATTATTAAAGTTTCCTACAGTTTTTTTTCTTTGTGTATTTGTAAATGAGAAGCTAGTTACAAATATGATGCCTTATTACAGGCAATTAATTTAATCACCAGTAATTTAATATTAATTAATATGTTTACTGTGGTCTTCTTGTTTTGGGAAATGTGGACATTGGTCAATGAATGCACACAGAGAAACTTAGAACTGGAAAGGGGTTATTCATTTTTTTACAGGAATCTCTATCTCCAAGCAGATGAGTATCAAATCAATGCGTACCCAAATTAAGAGAAGAAGAGTCCATTAAAATGGTGAGTTACAGTTTCACAATCACTGTAAAACAATTTTAAGGAAGCTTTTTTCTAGCATTCAGTTTAAATATGCTTTGATTCATTATTTTGTGCCTTGCATTCTGGACAGGGGGAGAAAATTCTGAACTTCATGATATTGTTAATATTAGGGCAACTAAAAAAGCTCTTCTTCATTATCTCTAAATTGATAGGTCATGTAGGTCATGTATAAGAAAACTAAGGTAATAAGGCATGCACATCCAGATTTCTAGGATAAGGAAATAAACAGTGGTGGGTTTCAAAACATTTTGGAACCTCTTCTGTAGGTGTGGCCTGCTTTCCGGGTCCACTGGTGGAACCTCTTCTAACCTGTTTGGTAGATATAACGAACTGGTTCTACTGAATAGGTGCGAACTGGAAGGAACCCTGGAAGTAACCAATCAGCATAAAACACTGTACAGGAATAAAATGTTATTTCATGCTCCTAAAATACAAAGTATATACAAATTTGCACAAGTAAACTTTACCCTATGAAAAATGGACATGTTATGCTATGCATGTTTATCAGTACTTTAATGATCCCAGTAGTGGCATCTCCTTCTGTGATACAAATCCAAAAAAATATTATTGAATAAGCTTTTTTTTTCTTTTACCTGTTGCTTGTCCACTCATTAGTCATAGAATCAATATCACACAATAACAAGAAAAAAAGATCATAACCACCTATTTCAGTCAGGCTTTTTTGGAAGTATGTCAAGGTTAAAAGTATTAACCCGTCAACATTTCTTCTTCATAGGACTTACAACAATTTCTAGCCCATTTTCCTTTTATCAACATATCCCATTATCTTTATATCCTTTTTAAAACATTGTGTTAAGTAGATTGACTACTTCTGGTATTTGGAAATTATAATTTGGTTGATGTACCTAAATTTTGTTTTGCATGTTTACAGCCTGCAGCCTGCAGCATGTTTGCATGTCTAACTGATTGTTTTGAAATTATGTCCTATTTCTGGAGTAAGCTCAGTAGGGGTAAATATCTTCTTTCCAGGTAAATATAGTATTGTTTTACAGTGTGGTAGATTTTTATAATAGAAAAGTATTATACTTTTCTAAAGTAAAATCACTGTATTCCTCCCCCCACCATTAATAATGGTTTTTAATCCTAGGAATTGCAAAGCAGCTGACAATCAAAATCGAGTGCAATGTTACAAACACTACACATAATAAGCAGGTCTAAAGTTACAGATTAAAAACTGTTTGTAAAACCATTTATTAATATTTGACTGAAAGAATTTTGATCCTGCCCTTAAAATTCATTAACCACCTTAATAAAGGTTTCCCATAACTGGGATGCTTCAGCAGAAAAGATGTGAAACCCAGTTACAGCCATGTCACTGCTCAAGGATTAGGCAAACTTAAAACTTAAACTCACAAGCATTTTATGAATGTATGTTGCTCTTTAAATATGAATTTGATAAACATTTTAGAGTACATCTACTGAATTAATAAGAAAACTAAAAATCTGTGAAAAAAATAAACAAAAAAACTAAATAATTTAAAAAGCCTCTTAAAGTTAAGATTCTGGGTCATTAATTAGATAGGCAGGAGTTACGCTTCTATGACTTCAACCTCAGGTGCACAATTATATTTCTCAGCATTAAAGCTTTTGCATTCACCAAAATAATAATGTCATGCAGACACAATCTAAACCTATAATTTCAGCACTTTGCTTCTGTACACGTCCATTATAATAAGACCTGGCAGTGAAGCATGCATGATCCTGATTTAATTGTCACAGCAGCCATTTATTTAAACAAGCATTGTTAACAATGTGCCACAATCAAATAGCTATGGCAAAACATGTTAAGATTTATATTTCTGAAAAACTATGTTAAAACCACAACATGGCACATAACACAGGTCTGCGACTAAAAAGCTGTTTGATTATTTTAATCTAATTTCCATGTATTTTGGTGTGCTGAAAACAAATAAAATATTGAAAAAACTCCTAGACGTCATGATTTGCCACAACATGCAAAATTGTCTTCAAATTAATCAATTTTTTTAAAAAAAATCGGTATTTTTTTATATTATGGGTTTTTAACCAAATTTAAAGTCCAAATCACTATTAATTAATTCACATAAGTGCATTTAAGATATAAAATGCAAAAAAAAACCTTAAAGGGTTTGTACGAGTTATGTAAAAAAAATATAGCACTGTAAATCTGATGGTCAGCAATATATACATAAGCTAAGCAAGTTTTAAGTCTGTGCTTCTAATGGTAGAAGACGTTAATCTTTCCTGAAGAATCCAGTGGGAGGGAGACACAGCATCTCCGGTTAGTGCAGCATCTCCGGTCAGTGCAGGGGATGTGGCCAGCACTGTGACATCTCGTGTACAAACACAGAGCTGCTCTCTCCTGCATGCCACACTTGTGCACGAATCATCATCAGGTTCTTGGTTCTAGGCTGTTCACACTTTTTCATCACAATTCATGTTAGCTTGTCATTCTTCAATCGTTATGTTATGGCTCCGCGAAAGTGTATTAATTCGCCAGAAAGTTTCTGTTTCCTCTGTGGTGAATATACAGTGTTGAAGCAACAGCAGAATATTACAGACTTTGTGAAAAAAGTATACTTTGCATACTTTGGACTAAAAATTGGAGATCAAGATAAAGTTTGTAAAGTGTGCAAATAGTGTGTTGAGGACCTCCGAAACTGGTTCAAGGGTAAGAAAAAATCTTTCCATTATGGGATTCCTATGGTATGGCGAGAGCAAAAGAACCATAGTGATGATTGTTACTTTTGTTCATGCGATGTGAAAGGGTTTAATTCCAAATGGAAGCATTCCATTTCATACCCCAATCTTCACTCAGCAATTTGTCTCATCCCCCATGACACAGATATACCAACACCCAAGCCCCCTGCTACCATGGAAGAGATACCTAGCTCCGATGAAGGAAAGTCATACCTGAACCAGATGATGAATCAAGTTCTGACTTTGAAGATGATACAAGACCAAAATTGTTTTCTCAGGAGGAGATGAGACTTGAATCTTCCCAAAGATGCCTCTGAGTTACTTGGATCAAGGCTGAAAAGCAGGAATTTATTGTTGCCAGGAGTGTCATCTTCATGGTTCAGACATCGTGAAAAGGAGTTCATTCCTTACTTCGTCCAGGAAGACAAGTTGGTTTATTGCATCAATGTTGAAGTTTGATGGGTCAATTTAAAATCCAATATGATTCAGAGCAATGGCGTCTTTTATAGATTCCTCAAAAAGAAGTCTCAAAGCAGTTTTACTCCACAACGGTTTTTACGCTTCCATACCTGTAGGTCATTCCGTACATTTATTTATTTATTTATTTATTTATTTATTTATTTATTTATTTATTTGTTTGTTTGTTTGTTTGTTTGTTTGTTTGTTTATTTATTTATTTATTTATTTATTTATTTATTTAAATATATTTATATGCTGCCCAATGCCGGAGGACTCTGGGCGGCTTACAAAAAAAAACTTGAAGGAAACCTACGAGAACTTGGAATTGGTTCTTCGTAAACTTAAATATGAAGACCATGGTTGTCAAGTGTGTGGGGACTGGAATGTCTTGTGTATGCTGCTCGGGCAACAAGATGGGTATACCAAATACCCTTGTTTTCTGCGTCTATGGGACAGTAAAGACCGACAAAATCACTGGACCAAGGAGAGTCAGCAGCCGAGGGTGCTAACAGTCGGTGAAAAACTGTCCTCCGAGAAACTTTGGTACCTTCCCATAAAGTTCTTCTAACACCTCTCCACATAAAATTGGGATTGATGAAGCAATTCATAAAATCACTTCCAAGATATGGAGAATGCTTCAAATACTTGGTCACCAAGTTTCCATGCCTGTCGGATGCAAAATTGAAGGAAGGTGTGTTCGTTGGACCAGACATTAGAAGGCTTATAGTTGATCAAGAGTTTGTCAATACCATGACGGATCCTCAAAAAGAAGGGTGGATTGCATTTAAAGAAGTCATATGGCAATAAAAATCCTCACTACAAAAAGATTGTCGGAAGAATGTTGAAAGCTTTTCAAGCTTTAGGTTGCCTGATGAGTTTGAAAGTGCATGTCCTCCAGTCCCACCTTGACTACTTTCCTGAAAATTTGGGAGCTGTGAGTGAGGAACAAGGTGAACGATTCTACATTAAAGAGATGGAAAGGAGATACCAGGGGAAATGGAGCATTACCATGATGGAGACTACTGTTGGATGCTTCAGAGATACATTCCAGATGCTACTCATAAGTGTAAATGCACCAAGAGGAGCCTCACAAGGAAGAAGAATTGAGTTTACTGTGTGTAGGTGAACTCATTTCAGTTCAAAAAGGGATTTTCATGAAAATATTGTAATAAAACTTTAATTTTATAAGTCTATTTTCATTTATTTTGAAGTATTGCCTTATTTAATATAGTTACCTAAATTGTCAGGAAACGTGTTGTCCTATGATGAAATGGAGGTCCTTTCAGATTCAGCGCACCAAAAAACATAAAGATTACGTGGAATAACCAAAACACCTTTCGAAATTTTTTTTTGCAGACCTGTGATAATCAATAGATTCAGAACTTAGTTTTATATCTGAAAGCCAACATTTCCATAAATTTATGGCTCCTGTTGCTTTCAGTTCAAATAACTGTGCTGAAGTGATTAGTATTAAATTCAAAATAATTATGCTTCTGCATATTAGAACCTGTCAAATATTAGAAGTGGGGTATTTGACTTTTTGGCAGCAGACTACAGTCTCCAAATTTTTTTGAGCAGTGATCAAAAACTAGACATGCTGCTTTTGAAGATCTCTCCTCCTTTTTTATTTTCACAGACAGTTCCATGACTGTCACCTGCTGAATCTTTGAACTTGGTGAAAATGAAAGTATGATGATTACATTGTTTGAACAGATCCACTGATATTATAGTTGATCTTCCAGTACACTGAATTGGATAATCCTTGGGGTATTTCCAACTTCTCACTTTTATGATTCTATCATCCAATGACGTGCGGTGACGTTTATGGATGGTGAGGCAAGCGGGCAAAAGCCTCCCTATGCATGTGAGCAGTGGGGCTTCA